>NC_141538.1:101490000-101700000 GCF_021556685.1 Rattus norvegicus
AGAGTGGTTAGTAGCAGTCCCAAGAGGTGTCTTATAAAAGTGATGTCAGATAGCTTAATGAGAGACTTTCCAAATGAAGCCCTTACCCAGAGAACATAAGCCAAAGATATGAAAAGAGAAATCGATGGAGGAAAAAAAGTAGGTTTAGGAGACAGAGTGCGAATGTGAGCAGTGGTGAAACATTTACTGACAGCCATTGAAGAGGGGGTTCTCTGCCCTAATCCCGGGCTGGGAGAGCTATACAAAAGGGATGCGTAAGTAATCTTGGACACACTGCACTGCGTACCTGACATCTGAGCTGGGAAGACAGTCTTAATCCGTTGATACACAGACGCCAGTTTCTTCAAATGACTCTACAGTGCTGGGTCTTTTCACTACCTCCCCCATGCTTCTCTAAGTACTCCTAGCCCTTGCTCTCTACCATACATGTTGAGACTCTCTGTGCCATGCACACTGCCTCTTTGGTTTAGCGACTTCCTTTGGAGTCAATGGTCAAGATCTTAAGAGTTTGCCTGATTACATCCTAAGTGTGGCTTTGAAACCAGCTGGGGCTGGGGGGCTCCAGGAAGTTAAGCTCTTGCTGCTGCAGATTCTTCTGTAAGATGCAGACTGCCTTTTCTAAGTGTCCTTCTGTTAAACACAAACATGCTTTCTTTGCGGTTAAATAGCTACACTGAAAAGCCAATGCCTTTTTCTTCTCTGTGCTGAGAGTGGAGGACAGCAATCAAAGTAGCTCCTTCTTTCTAAACTTTTCAATGTTTTAAGGCCCCTGAATCTACTGACCTGTGAATTGTCCTCCATTTAGACAGAAAAAGAGTGCTTTTCCCATTTTGACAGAAAACACTGGGAAACTACAATCAACTCATTCTATGAGGTCTGAGAGAGGAATTCTGGAGTGCACTTGGACACTTGCACAGAATGAGGTAGTGCTGCCATAAATGTCATGAGGCCCAGAGTTCTGCAATATTCTTTTTCTTTGTAAGCACCGATCGTGTCTTTACATTCCGAACTACTCTTTACACACCATGGGCCTTGCATAATTTGCAGCGGAAACAATGGTGCTATGTCCTGATTCCTTCAGGGTCACTGGGAACCGGGGTGTTCTGACAACCTCTGTGGAGGTAGGACTCTTCTGAGAGAGCATTCAAATGTCTATGCTCTACAGTAAGCTTGGGAGAAATCTGCTATGCAACTGTCAGTGTGACTGTGAAGGCAAGCCACAGAAGCCACACATGCTTCCAGAGAAGGCATGCTGACATTTCCTTCCTGCTGGGAACTCAGTCAGGAGCACCACCAACCCCACGTCTATCTTTTCAGAGCAGTACAGAAAACTCTATTATTTAAATGTTCTTAACATACACTATAGTGAGAGCCTTAAAAAGCTGAGCACCATTTCCTAATATACAAAGATTCTGGGCCTACGACTCTCTGAATAGAATAAATGTATTTGTTAAAAATATTTCTGATTGAATTGTTTGATATTTCTAGGAAAAGTAAAAAGACTATATATAACTATGGGAAATGTACTGTCTACGTAACTAATAATAACTGGGGAGAATTACAAATTCTTACTGTTAAAAGTGCTACATAGAAGGTGGATGAAAGGTTATTTTAATTTATTGAACTGGACATGGAGATATATATATATATATATATATATTCTAAATATAAATATCAACTCTAAATGATAATTATCAGAGTAAGACAAAGAGAGAAATATTATTTTCTATAATCTTCTGCATCATTTATTGTTTTATAGTAAGACTTATCTACTCACCTGCCAGTGTATGAAGAAAAAATATCCAGTGCCATTATTCCTCCGGCTTGTTGACCAAAACTTACTCTGAACTCTTCCAAATGTTCTGCAGGCACGTAAGTAATTCTGGAAATAAACACAGTCCATGAAAGCAAAAGGAAGAGAGTCTGTCTGTCAGGAAAACCCCTCAAACACAGTAAAACTCCAAATGCCCACTCATGTCTGCCCACTGTGTCTGCACTTCATATGATATAGGGAATGAGCATATTCTACATACGACCTAAATATCAAGCAAAATACTCTATGGGCAAATGCAACAACTGTAATTAAAATGCAAATGCTACTGAGAAACAATTATTGGGGAAGTAGAATCATTTATTTCTCTAAACAAGTAAGTTGATGTAATATTTTTGATATTTGGATGCTCTAAAATTCAGTAAGAAAGCTAGGGAGGCAGGTCACTTGCAGAGTGCTTAGCTGTGAAAGTCCTGGGGTTCTCTTTTTACTACAATGATAAATGACTGGATAAGTGAATGAAGTGAGTGACTGAATGTATGAATGAATGAATGAATGAATGAATGAATGAATGAATGAATGGAACTAAGGTTATACCTCAATTGCAGAAGATTTGCTTACCATGCCTGGGGCTTAGGTTCTTTACTAGCACCACAAAATAATTATGTAAGTAAATAAATATCTATATTAATATAATTTGTGTCATAAAATACATTTTCTTGTAGAAATAAATTAGGTGTACTTTATAAAACTCTAAGTATCTGGAACCTATTGTTGCTAACAATATTGCTAACATCCGTAAGTTTAAGGAAAGATTCACTAATGTGTAGCGACTTCTTTTACTTTTTTTTCCCTCAAAGAAATCAGTTTATACTTGAAAGAAAACTAGTAAATTCAACAAGTAGCAACTGAGAGTTCATCATGTGGGAGACATTGCGCTGGTCATGGTATACAGCCATGAGCTTAGACGTCAACACGGCAAAGCTCATATTTACTGCTATTCTGGAAGGCCAGTTGCTCTGCTGATTACATTTGTAAATAGGTTGGTCAAAATCCTCAAATTAGTCACTACTCAGATAGACACTGTTCTTGAAGTCACTAAAAGACATGTTTGTCCTACTAGTCAAAAGAGTATGTATGGAACATGCTCAATATTGTAACCACATACAATATTAAACCTACAATACATCCTTTAAGATGAGGTCACAGGATCCTGGCACTGAGGACACTACAAAGACATTCGCTCCTGCATGGCTTCTAAGTGCAGGCATGAGGTGCTGAGGCAAGACAACACTGCTGAACCTCGAAATTCTCAACCACAAGCATGTCAAATTATATGAGGCAGCCACAAGCTAAACACCACCAGACACTGAGGCAGGCAGGATTCTCTCAGAACAAAGCTGGCCACACCACAGCCAGCCCACCAAAAGAACACTCAAACCTCTGAGACATTTCTGCAACAAGGACCAGAGTTAGAGCAGAAAACACCGGTTGCAGAATTTCACTAGGCACTGTGAAAGCCTGGCCTGTCACTGGCCCAGCTTAATGCATTCATGTGTGTGTGTGTGTGTGTGTGTGTGTGTGTGTGTGTGTGTGTGTGTGTATATATATATATATATACAAGAAAACCCTTTGAAGTGTTTCAAAAATACTCAATAGTAAATTTGCTATTATCCATTTAAATTTCATGAGTCAAAACATGTAATATATATTCCTATGTAATAATCAAACATAAAAATTAATGTAAAATCTAAAAGGTTACAGGATTTTTAGAAAACATAATTTTGAGAGAACTTTAGAAAACCTAAATTTGAGAGAACTCATATAAATAACCCTCAAGTTAAAAACCAAGGAAAATACGTAGGCAAAATATGACAGGGACACAGCAATACTAATGACAAGCCTCGCCGGTTTTGTTAATTAGCCGTCTTGAAACTCCAAGCAGGATTCATGAATTGTTTGTATTTGCTGATTTATTTCTCTCAGAGGGTAATAAACGAAGGCTCTATAAAATATTTGTTGGATATTTTGTTGGCCAGGGGAAAAGAACAGACAAAGTTGCTTCCATGTCATTTTGTCCCAACTCTGATAGAGGTCATCAGAAGCGGTATCTCACAGTGTAACAGCACATGCAGAGCAGTTCCAGCACATGGCCAATCACACAGCCCATAAAACCTCCACATGAGGCAGAAAACGGCAAAGCCGAATGGCAAGCGGCAGAAACAGGGAAGCAGATTATTTGGGAACTGCATCAAAACCTTCTATGTAACCTGGCCTCTGTTACACATGGGGTGGAAGAAAAGAGATTTGCTTTAGCGATGGTGACATGTGACAACAGCTGCTAATCCAGGGGCCACGCCTGAACATGCACACAGAGTCAGCCTCACAAAGAAGCCTGGAAGCTTAGTGGCTGGCAAAAAAGGATTTCCAAATGAGTTCATAGCCATCACTGCAAGGCGAAAATGTAGCAACTGCACAGCTCTGCTGGAACTGACATTCTTATAAAGGAAGAGAAAAGCCAAACTGTATACACTGAATCTAATCGGGATCTGGGATGTTACAAAAGCATGAAATGGTTTCACAGACAAGTTGTAACACAACCGTAATGAGCTTTTGAGTCACCAATACTCACACATAAAAGGGGGCTCGATCGTCAGCAGGTGCTGCAGAGAATCTAGAATGTGAAGCATACGCCGCGGCGTCTTTTTACAATGGTGTTAACAAATGTCAATGTCTTGTGCTGAATGTGAGACGCATACATATGTAGTTAAAAGTGGGTGCTCCTGGATATTTTCCCCCTTTCCACCTCCCTCTCATCTACACCTCCCCCAGAAAAGCATCTGCTCTTTCCTAGAGTCTATAGCGGTGATTATTAACAAGCATGGAAAAATGTAACTGCAATCAATCTTTTATTCCTTGATCAGGAATTCATCCCACACGTTGGGTTAAGGCAGGTGAATTCTGATTCAGCGCGGTAATTATCTGGCAGATGTTATAAGCAGCTGCTGCTAAGCACAAAACCCTGGCTATTATTACAGGAATGTGTACTAGCTCCTGGCAAGGTACAGTGAAAAGGAACAGAGTGCATTCTGTTGAGGCTTCACATCTGGCTTTCCACGGGAAACGAGGGGCCCTGGAACTCACTGGTGTTCTTGAACTCTGGAAACTCAATCCATCTCTTAGGCATGCACGAATGCCCACAAACTTCACAGTTGTCTATCCTGAGTGGCAGAGAAAGGAGCATACACACCGTCTCCACAAGCAACCCTCTCCCTATGGCCAATCAGTTGTGGAGCTGAGTCAGTCAGAGTCTTTGAGGCTTCCTTTTTTGTTATTGTTGTTTTGCTTTATAGTTTCCAGCATTCCCCATTAATAAGCAATATAGGAAAAGTGATTGGACAGAGCTTAGAGCCAAGCCATAACTTCAGAGCTGAATTGGTCAGGGTGGTGGGATGGTTTTATTCAGAATCTCCCTCTGGGAGATTGGCACAGTAACCTCAGGGTAACTCTAAACTCCTCCTTCATGAAATGGATGTGACTGAAAAGGGATAGGCCAGAAACACTTCAGAGAAAGCCCAGAAAACACTGCTCGGCAGCCCCACCAAGTGTGATTTATATCATGTGTTATGCTTCTGAAAAGGGCTGTGGGAGAGTAAACTTAACTTGGACCATTGGCTCAGGAAAGTCTATTCACAGACAGCTAAACCAGCATTAGTGGGCCTTTAAGAAAAAATTGTGTGTGTGTGTGTGTGTGTGTGTGTGTGTGTGTGTGTGTATAAAAGACTATCATGTGCATAGAAGACTAGTATATCTGTATGAAAGACATCTCACTGGATGAGTGAGAAAGATAGACTAGTATCTGTGTAGAAAAGACTGATATATGTATGTATAAAACTGACTAGTGTGTAACAAATACTGATTTTGTTTGTATGTATACAAGAAAAAAATGTGTGTCTGTGTGTATGAGAGAGAGAGAGACAGAGACAGAGAGACAGAGAGACGGAGAGACAGAGAGACAGAGACAGAGAAGCTAGTTGGTGAGGAATATTGATTCTCTCTCTCTCTCTCTCTCTCTCTCTCTCTCTCTGTGTGTGTGTGCTTACACGCGTGTGTGTCTATAAGATTGACTAGTTAATTTCAGAAGAGGGCAGGTTTTCCTTATCTCTGTTTTACATGCCCAGTGTGCTTTGACTTTTGAGAAGTGATAGCTTAGAAGTTAGCCCTCTGGTTATCTTTCAGAGTTATAAGACAATGTTTCTCTCTAGGATTTGGGGTTTCTAGCTTGATTGACAAGTGAAGTAGAAAAGCAGAGACACAATACAAATCACTAAAATATGAGGGAACAGAAAAAAAAAGAAATATGAGAAGAGATGGTTTGACTTTAAATCCACTCAAACTTCTCTGAAATTAACTCGAGGCAGGACAGACACTTAAAAGATCCTGCTGAATTTCTACGATCATTGGTGGGGAAGCCCAGCACCAAGTATGGATACTGTTGCTTCAAGTGCCTAATAGGAAATCATTGAACAACAACGGAATGTTCAGTCTCCAGGCCACATGCATTTCGTAGCACAGCCAATCAGGTAAGCTAAACATCCTGCACAAACCATTTCCCTCTGATCTCTATCATTTACCTTTAGGCAAAAGGAAGGCTGGTTACAAGCAAGAAGAAATGATCTGAAAAGCCGTTCCATTTATGTAGCACAAGGACTGACTTTTAAGATGATGTTTCCCTGTACTCTTTCCATTAATGTTAACTAAGAAACGGCTACATGAGCTGGATATGTGCTCTACTACAGAGTCAAAGGGGCATGTGGGCTACGAGACCCTTAGTGAAGGTTCTTCCTGAGCAATAGCCCTTCTGTGTCAGACAGCAGGAGCTGCTCACAGCGGACATGCTTACTGCTTATGATGTCATAGGAGAAACCATCTGGTCAATATGCTTGAAGGGATGCCATTTGCAAAATATTATAGAAAAGTAACCGCACACTAGCAATCACTGCCTGAGCTCTGATTTACACCTTAAAGCCTTGTACAATAAGCTCGAACAGTCACTGATGAATGTCAGAGGGGATCCACACTGCTGAGTGCAACAAAGCCCGAGCTGCATTTTATGTTGGCCTGTGTGTGTGTGTGTGTGTGTGTGTGTGTGTGTGTGTGTGTGAGAGAGAGAGAGAGAGAGAGAGAGAGAGAGAGAGAGAGAGAGAGAGAGATGTGTTTTAGGAACACTACAGACTTGTAGGGAAATTCAAGCACTTCCTGGAAAAATAAGCTATAGGGTCTATAAGCAGAAATTACTACAGAAAAAAGTGACTCTCCCTGGGGCACAAGGGAGCTCATGAAAGGTAAGCGTAGCTCAGACAGGCCTTGTGCACTTTAGCCTTTTCCTACCTGGCACTTGAGAGAACTGCTATAGTTCCAGGGTTCAGACAAGGGACATGTTTCTTTATACTGCGGGCTGTAGCCACCATGAGACTGTGAGATTATGAGATGTCTGAAACATAGGATGTCTCTCATGGCTATGGTTCTTAGCAGAGCACCAGATCAAAATAACAATATACTGTTAGAAAATTCAAGTCACAAACTTTACCCAGAGTCAAATACTAATAGAAATAAAGCGTGAGATAATTTACATGGGAAAAAAAGATAATTCTGTGTATCATATAGAAAAATGCTCTTATTAATGAGATAAAATTCATGAACTTTCTAAGATAAACTGATCCAGATGACACTTACTTTATGTCAGGTCCAATTAGAGAATGTCTTCTCAGCATGGCCCGTGCCTGGGCATTGGTTAAACTGATGGTGGATTCTTCATTAATGGACAAAATGCAGTCACCAACAGCAATTCGGCCATCCCGACTAATGGCGCCTCCGTGAATAATGCTTCGCACAATCACTCCCAGGCCATCTTTATTAGCACTTACTGTCATGCCTACAGGAAGAAAGGAATGCTGACAAGGACCGCATGTGACTTTCAAACTCTTTGAAATTCAACATTATTTATAGATTTATAGAGAATGAGAATCATGCTTTTAGTTACCAAGGTTTCCTAAGGAAATATTTTAAATTTATTGTCAATCATAGTTATGCCTGTGTGGTATATGCATGAATCTGCCATGGTGCACGTGTGGACTCCAGAAGGCCAACGTTTTGCTCACTTCTCTTTCTCCAGCATGGCTTCTGGAGACTGAATGTAGGTCATCAAGCTTGCGTGGCAGGTGTTTTAACAGCTGAGTCATCTTGATGGCCCACAATAAAATCTTTCCAAGAGATTTAAGATGTTTGTCAAATTGTGTAAAGGTAAAATATTCTATATTTAATACACATAATTAACAAATATAATTTAGATCATTCGACGTGGTTGGTCCACCTTTCAAGACAAAACGCTGCATAGGGCTGGAGAGATAGCTCAGTAGTTAAGAGCACTGATTGTTTTTCTAGAGGACCCAGGTTTAATTCTCAGCACCCACATGGCAGCTCAGAACTGTCTGGAACCCCAAGATCTGACATCCTCACACAGACAGACATACATGCAGACAAAAGCACCAATACATACAAAACAAAAATAAGTTACTTTTAAAAAGAAAATATCATATACCATCAGGTTAGTTTTCTAATAGCAGTTCATGTCTTACATAAGCAACAAATTGACAGGACTCCAAATGGAGAGCCTAAGAGGGCAGCGTGTACTCTGTCTCGGCGCCTCATTCATCTCTATCCACAGAGCAGGTGGCTGCTATGTGCTACGTCTTACACGGGCTGCTTAAGATGCAAAGCAAAGAGAACAGAACTAACAGCCCACAGTGCGCTAAAGTCTTGACTCCCAGAACACAGCACACACTGTATTTGAATGCTGTCTGTTGACTCAAATCAACAGAAGTGTAATTCTTACCCATTACAGTTTTTGTTTCTGAACTCTAATCAGTTCCCAATATGGGCACCTGATACCTTCTTAACAAGTCCCCAGGATTTCATACCAGACAAAAGATGGAATCTTCATCATTATAATGTTATATAACTTTTAATTTTTTACTTCCTCTCACTTCAACAGTATTCCCCTTCTTGATAAAAAGATATTGACTTCCTATCATAGTTATCTTCCTTGTTCAAATAGTAACACTGGAGTCGTGTGTGTGTGTGTGTGTGTGTGTGTGTGTGTGTGTGTGTGTGAGATTGTGGGTACATGCCTGTACAAAGTGTGTGGGGACATTAGAGGACAACTTTGAGTGATGTTCCTCAGGCATCTTCTACATTTGGATTGAGACAAGGTCGCTCACAGGTGGGGAAATAGGCCAGCTGGCTATAAGCTGCAGACCTGCTCACTGACATCTCCCATCTCATTATAACTGGGATTAAACTGTGTAACACCCAATCTGGCCTTTAATATAGGTTCTGATGTTCTCAATTCAGTCCCTCACATTTGGTTAGTCAGGGTTTCAGTGTTTCACCAGTTGAACCATCTCCCCAGTCCTGAAGCTATTTTAGCTACTATTTGAATGTCTCCCCTAGACTTAACACATTCCCAAGACCTGTCACTTCTATCTTTAAATATTACTCTTAATCTATCTGCTTTTCTTAAGTAAATCCTGGAGCAAGCCTACACCATCCCCTGCTTCTGATTTTGCAGTCCTGTAATTGTTTGTGTGCCTTCTGATACTGTGCCTTGTAATTCACTATACTCGGTAAAAATTCAAGAGAGACAAATTCTATCCTATGTAACCTTTGCATGGAACCCTCAACACTTTTCTAACATACAGCCTATCCCTCAGCTGCAGAACAGAGAACACAGGAGACCTGCCCTCCATGAAACTTAAGAGACTTTCTTTTGTATCACACACTCCTTGGCCCTTGAGTTCCAGCTATGGCTGCCTCTTTCATACACAATGAATCTCTCCCCCTTTTCACTTTAGCTGATCCTTCACCTGGAGCATGCTCTAACACAACTTATACATTCTTATACATTGGTATCACTTTCTCCAAAACAGCCATTCAACATAAGCTGTTTGAATTAGTGACCTTAACAGCTTATCTGTACCCTATTTACACATTAAACCTGTAAATTTGCATTTAAAACATTTCAATACAGTATAGTTCACTTAAATAAATTTGTATCTTTTTTTAAAAAATTTTTATTGGTTCTTTGTGAATTTCACACCATGCACCCCAGTCCCACTCATGGTCCCAGGCAGGGTTCTTTAGGCCCTGGCTTGCTCCCTATCCTGGGAGCCAGTCTGGGCCTGCTTGGCTCAGGACTGCAGGTCCCCTCAGGCTTGTTTTGTTCAGAGAGTGTTAGACTACTAATCACTCAGATGTGAATGGGTCAGAACAGTAGACACAGCCTCTCTCCTCGCTGCCACCTACTGATGCACACGGGACAGAGCAGCCACACCTATAAAGCTTCTAGGGGCAGTGCAAAATTTTCTTTTCCAACAAGGTTGTATTAATAAATCCAACAGGAAGAGATATAAAGCTATCGAGTTTTTTCTTGTTCCTTTGTTCTTCTTATTGAGTTTTTGTTGTTGTTGTTGTTTTTTGTTATTGTTATTGCTGCTATTTCAAGGTTTCACTAGTTGGCTATGGTGGGCCTTGAAACCACTATGCAGAATAAACTGGCTTCAAACTCATCTCTTCCTGCCTTTGTCTCCCAAGTCCTGGGATTAGCATGACAGGATTAAGGGAAAGGGCCGCAACACCTGGTGCTTGTTCTTGTTTTCTACACAGGATTTCTCTATGAAGCCCTGGCTATCCGGAAACTTGGTCTCCAGATCAGGCTGGCCTCAATCACAGAGCTCCTGCTGCCTGTGGTAGGAATTAAAGATATGTGCTACCAACAGCCTGGGTTTTGTTTTATTTTGTTTTGTGTTGAGACAGGGTATCACTTTACGATCCCGAGTAGCCAGAAACTTTCTATATTGAACTTTTTATGTAAGCTAACCTTGAATTTTCAGCAAATCTCCTGACTCTGTCTCTCAAGCATGGAGATTTCAGGTATAAATCACACCATAAAGCGTGTTTTTTATACACAAACGTTGACAAATAAAAAATTCATTATTTTATTGCTCTTACTATTCATTATATTATTATTTTATTATCTATCTAAATAGATAATAGAGTATCACCTATACCAAACCATATATTTTTAAGTAATTTTAAGAATGTTCCCAGTAATATTTGTATTTTAATACCACAGGCCGGGAGATGAGAAATCCAGTGTCATATAGTTAAAATGCTAAAAACGGACAACAGAGGGTATTGAAAACTGCAAGAGAGAAGGGTCAAGTTGTTTACAAACACAGGCATAACAGGCTAATGCCAGAGCATCTGAAAGAAATACCTAGAGCCAGGGGACCTGGATATGAGTATTTCAAGCTGTGCAAGACCATAACTACAACACAGACCATAATACTCAGAGACACTACCAATTAAAATTGAAAGAGAAGTAAGAACTTTCCATGATAAAAGTGCACAACATAAACCTAGCTCTAATGGGGATCCTGGAAGGAAACTTTCCATCTCCGTAGAAGAATAGACATCAAAGCTGCCAAAGGAATAAATAAACAATCCCTGGACAGTTAATAAAAGAGAGCTAAGTAAATGCCCCAGAACAGATGGTCATTGAAAGCCTTCTTTCAATAATTGAACACTAATAGTCTCAAATCTCCCAATAACAAAAGCACAGACTATTAGATCAGATTAGAAAATAGAAGAGTATTTATTTTTTCTTCTGCCTTCAAGAACTTAATCTAAATATTTATATCACCTTCAAATAAAAGAATGGAAAAAAGTTATTCTTAACAAATATAACCAAGAAGCAAGCAGGTGTAACTATTTCAATATCTGATAAAATAGAATTCAAAGCAAAACTAGTCAGAAGAGATGAGGAAAGGCTACTTCATAATCAGGACAATAATCCATCAAGAGGACATTATAGTTCTAAACATATATAAACGAACTTTCATAAAACAAGCACTACTGGATTCAAAGCTGGTAGTATGTGGATTTAGCCAAACCACAGTTGTCAGCACGTCTTACAGAAGCTCACTAGATAGAAAGCTAACTTCAAAATGTAACCAAAAATAAAGTTCTAAAGGAATTTTCCTGCGTAAGTGGACAATATATGAGTTACTAAAGAAAAGTACAATGCAAGTAATGAGATACCTCTCTATTGGTCAGATAGACCCCAGAGTTCTATTGGCAAGCTATTGGCATTGACCTGGGTTACCCACCATATTACATAGTAAGACCCTATTGGTGAAGACAACACACACTTTGTCTGAAGGACACAGAGAAAACAGTACCACACTGATGAGTGCTTCCCTGCTGGCAAGCTTTTCTAGTACCAGCAGCAGACCCTTCATGCTGCAGTACCAATCTGTCAAGCAATATGCCCACTGCTATAGTAGTGTCAGGATTTGGGGGTGGAATGGGGTGGATTTCATGACTGCTACTGTAAACCTGGTCAGAAGCCCATAGCTGGGGAAGTCATGGCCTGAAAAAGAACCTCTATTGTTATTTTCCTCAAGGGTCATGGTTTTAAATTGACTTATTAATATTTAGAATCATACTCAGACCTGGGCTACTCTCCATCTTTGTCAGAGAAGCTTCATTTTGAGGGGGCAGTAGTTAATCAGGAGATGCTTAACTGGTTAAGTGCCGAGAAAGAGACTGTGTTCATCATCTTTGTCCTCCCCTTCCCCCACCCAGACTCAGACCTGGCAGAAGGAGGCAGAAAAATATGAGAGCTGAAATCTACAGAGGAGCGCTCTGAAGTGCTGTCTAATGGACATGCCATGACATGCCGTGAGTGAACTCACAGCAGTTGTGGCTACTTGCACAGTCCAGCCAGCCAGCCAGCCAGTCAAAATGCTGGGATAGATGGGGTGGTCTTCACAAGGCCTTCCCTCTTAACAAGGAGCTGCTGGCAACTGCCTGCTGCTGGGAAATAAGAATGAATTCCTGTTTGCTGGTTTCCCCACTGGTAGTTTCCACATGCATTAGTGGACAGCCCCACATCCATGGACTAACTGAACTCAGTGAGAAAGGAAGAGGAGGAGGTGTCAGCAGCAATGGCAGCAGCATGCAGTGGAAAGGGGACATGGTAAAGGGCATGGAAGGGAGGAAATGACAGATGGGTAGGGTTCTATTTCACTGTGTATAGGTGAGACATAATAACAGAAAAAGTAACAAGAAATGTCTATTGAATTACAAAATAAATGGAATATAAAAGAGAAAAGACAGACAGAGAGAAGATGCTAGGAGTGGTGACTCATGTCTACTGTTTCAGCACATGAAAAACTAAAAAGGGAAGATGACTGCAGATCTGAGACCAGTCTGGGCAGTTCCAGGGACAGCCTGAATTACTCAGTAATATCCTGTCTCAAAAAACAAACAAACAAAAAAACAACAACAAAAACAAACCAAAAATGGCACATAGGATACATTTACAATGTACCTCTCTTCAAACCAAAGAACACTGCTTCCAAAACAAGCCTAAATCCTAGTTTAGTTTCCAATGCAGATTTTTATTGCAGCAGTCACAATGCTGTCTTTCTGAAAGGCCTGTTTGTACCAGCGAATAACAGGAGGACCTGAATCCTGACTCCAGATCTTAATGGCTGAGTACTACCAGGCAAATCGACGAGTCTGTCTATGTTTCAGTACCTTGCCAATGAAGGGAATACAGCACCTTTTCATTTTCAGTCCCTTCAAATGTTTGCTTCTTTACTTCAAGCCCCAAACAACTTAGTTAGCAAATCAATTTATGATCTACCAAAAATCAAGAAACACACACGCATGCGCGCGCGTGCGCACACACACACACACACACACACACATACACACACACACACACACACACACACACACACTGTAATCTCTAACTTTAAAAGGTTAAAGAACAACCCCTCTGGGCATGGTGACACATTCTTGCAATTCCAATCGTATATTTGAAGACAGTGTGAGAAACATACTGAGACCCTGTCCCCAAACGACAGCATCAAACCTGTTTTATGAAAGCGAAATGAATGTGACAGTGAGAGCCTATACAGAAACTTGTCATTTATTAATGATTTGTTTCTGGTGTCTCAGAAGAAAAAGAACCTCAGACGGGCTGAGGGCAGACTGTGAACCTGAGCACATGATGACTGTGCACTGACCAGAGGAAATTCAACGTGAGGTTTCTCATATTACTTCTCATGCTCTTTGTTTCTTATAGTGCTTATGGTTGCCTATAGGTTACAGTGAAAACACATTCCCACACTAAACTTAGTTATACATAGTGAATTAATTTAATATTTATGTTAACAGAGATTTACTTTAAATGGCCTTTTCCCAAGGTTTCTTTACATGTTAGTATGTAGAAATCTGAGCACTAAACACCTCAGTTAAATGAAATATTAAAAGAAATGTTCTCAACATGACAGGCGTTAAAATGTTATCTCTGAGAAGCTAGGAGGCACGTTCAAAATCTTGATATTATGACATGACATCATCTATAAAGTTCACACTCCAGAACTAAATCTTCAAGTTAAAAAGTTGCAGTGGAATATCTCACAATGTTGAAGGAACCTTACGCCCTTGCACTGGGCTGTAATCATAACTGTTTTCAGCTACAGAGAGCCAAGCATGGCCCGCAGGTCTCAGGAACCTTGGTGAGAACAAAAGTATCCAAGGACCAAGGCCTAAGTTTATAAAAACACAGTAGGTATGTAGCCTAATTCTGAAAATGAAACAAAAATAATAATAATTAAATAAACAAATTCTAGTACAGCTGAAAGGCACTTACACTTTGAAACTGTGGCACAAGCCAAAAGGTAATACGCTGTGGTTGCTTCCATCAACACTCCTCTCACATTCACAATTGAGGCCTATTTTCTATTTTAATTTTAAAATCAAGCTACTGAAGTTTTAATGAGTTTCCATATATAAAGAATACTTTTAACCCTTACTGTTTTTAACAGTATCTTAACTAGCTCATAAAAATTTTAAATTAAAACTTAAACACTAGAGTGAAAGCACTTCAAATGTCCATCAGCAGATAAGAAAATGTTTACTTACAAGAGAATAGGATTTAGCCTTAAGAAAAGGAAATGTCTGAAGCATGCTACATATGATTTAAAGAATTCTGCTCTATGAAGTAGTTGCAAAGCATTAAGAACTACATGACCCCACTTACTTGTAACTAGAGCAAAGATATAAGCCTAAGACATAAGCCAGTCACCATTAGGCATTCGAAAAGCACTGAAGCATTACACCTGGCTATGCTACGCGTACACAGAACACTGACGGTTAACAGGGAGAGTGCTCCCTCTCAGAGCAGGGAAGAGGTATATGATGTTGTCTCTGTGCAATGAGCCCCCGATGAGAGAACAGCAACTGCTGGATGCTGGAGTAGATACGTTTCCATAGAGCTTTCTAAGAGGTTCTTCTACTGTAAGTTATGAGTATTTGGACAATAAAAAGGCATGTAAATCTCTGTAAAAAGTCAACATGCTACATACACTCTATTACCTCTCCTCAGAGACCCGCAGAACACAGCAGCATCTGAATCTGCTGCACAAATGGGGAATCTTACACTTGACAAATCCCCAAACATGAGGCACAGAACTTACTGGGAATCCTTCTTTCTAATCCTGGATAAAGTGAGCACAGAAAAACTGGTCCAAGAGCTCCACTGGGCAGCTTCAATGGACACTGCTGGGTAACACTTGGAGCTGCAGAGATGTCTATAAAACTCGTCTTATTCAGTGAATTTAATAAACATTTTTATTACATGTGTAATATAAATATTGAGTATAAATATTGACTATATTTATATGTAGTATACATGTTTGTTATATGGTTGTATAGCTATTTATTATACATATATTTTATGGCTAAGATAAATAGAATTATGTGATTTATGAAATATGTCTTCTTTTAATATGCAATTATATATAATTACAGCAGTACATGTCTGTCTTAGGATTTTACAGATGTACAGAAACACAACGACAAGGGCAATTCTTACAGAGGACAACACTTAATTGGGGCTGATTTACAGTTCGAGATCTATTTCTTTATCATGGTGGTAAGCATAGCAGTATGCTCGCTGACATGGTCCTGGAGGAGTCAAGAGTTCTACATATCGATCTCAAGGCAGTCAGGAGAAGGCTCTCTCTTCTCCCCTGGATGGAGTTTGAGTGTGGGACATCCAAGCCCACCCCCAAGCAACACACTTCCTCAAAAAGGCCACACCTACTCCAATAAGGCCACACTTCCTAACAGTGCTGCTTCCCATGAGCTAAGTATATTCAAACCACCACAATATCCTATCCTACAATTCCCCTTTTACCTGGTATTGGTAGGTATCCAGCCACTACCAAACAGTATGGAGGAGAGCCTGGGGATCTGGGAATGTCTCTTCCAAGTCTCAAGTACAACTAGAAGCCAGGCCCAGGCCCAGGCCCAGGATACTAGTGTAAAGGGTGTTTGTTGGTTGGTCACTATAGGGAGACAGTCTTTGATAAGAGCTAACAACTGGGCTATATTTGGACATTCTGAGGCTCTAATGGATCATCCTCCATTAGTCCAGAGCAGTAGAGGCTGCCTCTCTGAGTGTGGGAATGGTTGTGGCTCTGTCCTAGCAGCCATACCTATTACCACCAGGGCTTCCCTCCTCAGAAAGTGGTTTGTGATTATGAACCACCAGAGCCTGTTATGAATGGCAGAGGACTGCCTCTGCAGGGAGATCTGTGTGTAGAGTTTTTTGAGGACAAACGTAGACTATGAGTAATCTGCATTTAATTTGGAAGTGGCACACCTGGCAGGTGTTAGTCTTCCTAACACCTCCAGTGAATGAGAGAGTAAATACAATCTGACTCTCACACAAGTAGTAATATTCAAAGAAAGTAGTAATTTACTTTCCCAAAGAACTTAGAATTCCAATCGCCAACTTCTAATTTTCTAAGAATTCCCTTTCTGATTTGCTACTTTACACATACACACATAATTCATGTAACTTTTACTTGAATGTAAATGAGGTTTTTGAATACCTAGAAATAAGAGAATAAGGGATGTAAGCTGGTATGAAATAAACAAACCTATTTCCACATCAGAAAAAAATATGCATAAAAAGAAACAAGAACATTTCTAGCACCTTTTCTCTGCAGATAAAAATGGTGTTGAAACTCTCTGTCCTTACAGTCCAAGGACCAACACTGTGAAAACTGAAGCCCTCTAGTAAACTGAAAAGCAGTTCTGGGTGGAAGGTGGGGAACTTACCTAGACTGGAGCTGCCTTTTGCTATAGTAACCGTCCTCTCAAAGGCTTCCTGGGACATGCTCTGCAGGGTGACAGACTCAGCATCAGACACCAGAGAGCTCTGCTCTGTTAAATACTTAGAGCCCCGGAAGAAGGAAAAGAGAAAGTCACATGGGAGAAAATTAGACTTTGGAGCAGTCATTTCAACATTGCACATGCAACCTCCTGAGTTGTGCTTTAGCAAGGAGCCATAATCAATCAAGTTCGTAGGTCACCTCCCAGTCAGGCGAGCGCTCATCCACTCTAGGAGAGCCCGGGATGAAAAGCTGCTCTCTCCCCTCCCCATCATCTCCCTAGTCACACCACCAGGGGCTAGCTGCAGGATGGTACCTTCGGAGCCACAGCAGGCAGTGCAGGAGCGAGCTCTGTGGTGCTTAGGCCACTTGGTAACTGCGAGGGAGTCCACGCTACTGTGTTTGCACACTCATATTTTTGTTCAACAGCATTTGCAGGTGTGTAGTCACTGACGGTGAAACCAGAGGTGGCTGCTGGGCTCATGTCTGTGGGAGGAGAGCCAGCATGCTGTCTCTGAAGGAGGTTCTGTGTGTAGAGTTCTTCCAGGGACAAATGCAGACCGAGCACTAGGTCAGAACTGTTGGTCACGTCCTGATGATGAACAAAGCCACAAGTCAAAAGAGTTAGGAGTTATATCAACATATTGTAAGTACCTTTTAGTGAATTACTATTTACTGACAAATAGAAAAACAGTTATTTGTTATTCTCAAAGCCTTCTAACATATAAATTCTTCACTGAACAGGTTTTTCCTGCATATTTTTAATTTCGTATGTTTCTACTGCATTGCTTATAAATCTTGTATCTCATGTTCTACTGAGAAATAGAACGGGCCAGATAGAAGACAATTTTAGATACAATATTTAGTTCTAGCTACAAACTAACAACTTTAAGTTAAAGTTACAGAGAGAAGCAAACAACTCAGATAGCCAAATCACACTTGCTGGAAGGAACCCTATATTGAGAGTACCAAGGAGGAGAGCCACGGCTTTGGAATCCCAGGACCCTCCAGGAGCAAATTATTGACAGCTATCTATTCATACAGAAGGACAGAAATCCTTGAAATTCAGATTACTACAGAAAAACCTGCATGTTCTGTACGCTCTAACAAGCAATATTAAATCGGAGAGTCACGAAAACCTGTTCTAATCTAGTTTTTCTTATTAGCAATCTGTGTATCAAAGAACCTGCCTTTATAGCTACATATGAGAAAATTTCTATAATTCCTTGAAGGTTTAAAACCCTATAGACCTATATGGCTGCCACGTTTCACAGCAGACATATTTTAGCACTTACATCCGTGGGGCAACATAGCTGCTTTACAGACCATTGTGCATAAGTATTTGTTTTCATTAGATCCTCTTATCTACATTTTTGTCTTCTTATGACGCAGGGGATTGAACTCAGAGCTTTTTACACACTATAGAATCATCGTACCATGGAGCAATATCCACAGCACTCCCAATTCCTCTAAAGTGCAAAAGTCTTAAGAACAATCCACACATAGAAGATCCATGTTGTACAAATGGATTCAGCACAGCGACAGAGAATAATAAAGTCCTACATGAGCCTCCTCTGTCCACTTACATCCCCAGGACATATTTCAGGATCAGTTAGATATTCATGCCAGTATCTTTATATTTTGCACATGAAGTTAGGGTCTTCTGTTTAAACAGAACCGTCATGAAGCAGTATTTTCACTGTCGTATCTCCGCTGTCTTGCATGCTGAGGCAGTGTTTAGCGTCCACCTCGCCCTCCCTGAGAGCAGTTACTGCTGACAGGCACGGGTGCACAGCCATCCTTGCAGCCTCGCAATTAGCTTAAGCTTTGGCCGAGTCCACAATTCTCACCTTTCCCCTCTGCTCCTCCTCTCACCTATTTCATGGGAAGAACAACAGCTCTGCCTCGTATGGACTTGTGAGGGAGACAAGAAGGGCTGAAAACAGGCAGGACTTAGAGGAAATGCTGAACAGACCTAGTGCTGCCGTTAGTTACATTGCGCACTGCTGTACAGCCAGACCATGCTTGCATTGGTGGCACAACCGTTCACCACTCCAGTGTTCTCTCGCAGAAACAGACAGTGGGTGCTTATGAACTCTTCTTACAAACCCTGTATTTGCTTGGAAATACGATCTGGAAGAAGTGTACTAGGCAGCATTTTACCATGTGTGCTCCTAACAATTAGCCCAGGTAAACCCGTGTATCTTGTGTGACACTCTCTCCTCACTCTCTACGGCTCCTTTTACCAGGTACCATTCGCTTTTCCTTTTCAGAGTGTGAATTCTGGTGACTGAAAAAAAGCTTACCAAGGTTCTAAGTTTGTATATGTAATATGTTACCATGATGAAGGTCTTGGCATAACCAAATTTGTCATTTGGGGGATTCTGGGCTTCATTTATTACTCACAGTTCCCAGAGAAGGGTGACATTTTCTAGTATTTGTTCTTCACATAACTGTTTTACATTTTGGCCATCTAGGATCTACTTCAGTTGTAAGATGAAATGTATGTCTCTTCCTTTTTGTTATGTAACAATTTCAAAACAACCTATTTTATGTCCTGGTCTTTAATGTAAGTTCTCACTTTTCCGAATTGTGCAATATTCTTAACGCATGGAATAAATGTAGTTGTCTGTCACAGAAGTATTTAGCATCGACAGTACCATTAGGAACACAGGAGAGAAAGCAGCTGCCGCCACATCCCACAGTCTACAGAACTGCTGGCTCTGCTTTCCAATGCGGCTATTTTACTGTTACAGAAAAATAGCACACTTACCAAAGCATCGGTAATTTTGAAATTACTAAATTAATTACAATAATTAGCAGAAAACCATCACACTCATGCCTCAAAGAAACATAATCAAATCTGCTTTTCATCAGTAAAAGCGGTTTATCCACCCTTGTTAGCTGGGGTTTACTGGAAATGATAGGACAGAAATGTCCATGCATTATTCACGGAAAGTGGTTCAGACACACTGAAAGGGAATGGCTAATCAACAAGCCAGATGATGCACGCCTACGTAGGTGCTGAACACCCTACTGTTTGATTTTGTTTAAGTGCAATGCAAAACATCTTTGTCTTATAGACCAATGTCTAAAATGGCTCTTCTATTTTCCCACACTTCTTGATATTGTAAGTGAAGCCTCTCAAAATGCTTGGTATATTCATGGAAAATGGGGATAGATGAGAAATTAAAAGGTTAAATACATATGTGAAAAACTGTATTTCTTAAATTTAATGCAAAGTTTAAGGCTGTTCATTACACACTACTTTTTGGATGCTGATTTACACAGATAACCCAATGTTGCAGTTTCTGACAGCTACAATAGCAGTTTACCAGAGTACTCCTGCTGTGCTTCATGGTCCCAACTCCTCTACCTAACGGCCCATTTTCCAGTTTCCTGAGATTGAGGCACACTCCCTTCGTTATTTTCATATGGCCTTAATGCACTAACGTTCATCCCCAAAAGCCAGCGACTCCTTCACGGATGCTCCAGAGTTGTTCCCATCCTTCCACAGCCTCTTAGCTTTCAAAGCTCCCCTCCCAAACCATTACAAAGCAGATGCAGTCATGCTGGTACAATATCATATAGGGCGCTTCAAAGCAGAGCTCTGTCGGGTGTGGGGGACGCTTTCTACCAGAGCGGAACCCAGCAGTTGTGTTTGGTGTATAAAGTACACGAAGGTTTATCTTTAACAAACACAACTTCACCCTGCACTGGAACACACATTTCCTGAACTAGTCTGTCCTGACAATTTCATCCCTGGTGACAGGTTGAGAATGTGGTCTAATGGGACACTAGGTTGTAGGACTTAACATAGTTATTAAACCTTGACTGTTTTATTATGTCATTTTTTTAAAGCAAAAATTTCCATAGAAACTATGTTGAGCATTTAAACAGACATCAATTGACATTCAATTTTGGAAAACGAGTATTACTGAATTTTGTCATGTTTTTGGAAACAATGAGGAAAATGGAATAAATATTTTTTTAAATAATCCTCCAAGTTAGTAGTTAGAACAAAAAAAGAAAAACACAGCTATAGGTATATTGATACTAAAATGCACCTTTTATTTATTTTATTATTCACTGTGTAAATCTGCCTTGCCTGGAACTCTAAACCCCGCTGGCTAAAACCTTGATTTGCTGGGTTTTGTGGCACAGGTGTTTAGCCCAGACCCCAGCGCTGTGAGTGGGGATGAGGTATGGCAAACAGAACCCTATGTTCCAGGCTAGCCTGGTCTACAATACAGGGCTACATAGCAAGACCTTATCTCAAAAATTAAATAAATAAAGAAAAAAACAAATAAATAAAATTAAAATGCCTTCCAGCGATGGGGAAAACACCATGTTCAACTGAAATGAGTATTTTACTAAACTGCCTGGAACCCCGATAATGCAGAAGTGGACAATTTACATTTATAAGTATTAATGAGTATAACTAAAGTACAATGTACTCCCCGAGCTGACTCACACATGAACACAGGCAGGAACTCAGAGAGCTCGGCCTGCTGCATGAGGCTAAACTATGCTCTGAAGCATGAGCTTCCACCAGGGCAAGCACATGCTCCAAGGTCAGCACCTGTAGGTCCCAGTAGCAGACAAACCTAACCAAGCTGTAAAGATGGTCTCCACAGAAGAAAGCTCCGTTTCCAGTCTCTACGTGCTAAATTAAAAACTGAAGGAAATGCTGAGGTCTTAGGGTTCTGCTTGGTCATTCTTACAAATCTGTACTCGAGCATCTGTTTTCTTCATTACCCACACATATGATATGGTCATATAGTATGTACAACCACATATATGTCAACAACCATCAATGCTAATGGTTTCATCCTATTAATTAAAAAGTCCGGAGGCAAGCTTATGGACTTTTAGCAAAGGTCTATTATGAGTTCCTTAACAAACCCTGTTTGATAGTGCAAACAGGGAGGATATATCATATAATTTATTCAGTTTTTGTCATTTTTTCCTAGTGGAGATCTGAGTACTAAAATTCAGAGACAAAAGCAAAAGCACAACACAAGGAAACAGCAGAGTTGTAATATTTTACTATGGAAACTAAAAGCCCACAGGAGGTTTAAACATCCTCATTAATGGCTTATTTTTGCTTTTTAGTTTAAATATTTCAGTTGTCGGGCCTGCTTGCCAAACTTTGATTCAATAAAAGAGTAAACTGTTTAGGACAAAAAAAAAAGAGGCAAACCAACTTCAGCAAGTCAGTGTGTTGTTTTGCATAGAGCCAGCGTTTGCCCTGTGAAATATATGCTTCTCAGTCTGCAGACTCTGTAATCCTTGTAAGTAACAATTACTACATTAAACAACGCAATCTGTCCCACTGGCAGGAAGAAGCATACAGTGCTATGGCTTCAGAGATCCCACCAGGAGATGAAACCAGCTTCCAGCCCTGAGGCTGGTCAAAAATGAACACAGTCCAGACAGTCTGCAGCCAGGCACCTCAGGTGTGCAGGCAAGGGAGCAGCTGTTCACGTAAGACCTTACCTTGCAACGAAGTCCAAGAGGGTGCCTGGTGGCATGGGCAAAAGTGACAGGCACATATCATACCTAATACAAAATGCTCTGCAAATGTCCTGCCATAACCAGTTGTTAATCAGGAAAGGAAGAATACAAAGATAGACCTAAGGGATCTTGATTCCCAACCTCCTTGTTAATGGGGTCTTCCTCCACTGAATTCAATGCATGAGAGAAATGGTATCACCTTAAAAGAAAAGGCCCACTCTCTTTATCTTCATGATTGTTTACTGTATATTTCCAACACAGAAATTATATCCATACACGAACTGTCTACCTAGACACCTGGGTCTGTACCCAGTCACCATTGTATACAACAGATAAATCTGAGAGAGCAGTATCCCCATACATCCTAGTTTTCTTCAAAATAACATCTATCATAAGGTTAGGAAGTGCCATACCTACACACTTTAAGTTTTTCTCTTATGTGCACAGATATTTACAGTGTATGTATATAACTACTTTATAAATCACTTCTCAGAGATTCAAATAAACAGAATTAGCAGCCAATACAAAAGAAACATGACTGAAATAAGATGCAGAAATCAACAATAAGTGAACAACAGTGCCTGAAATATAAAGAAAATAATCTCTAACAATCAGATGATCAAGATGTCTGTTTGCAATTAAAATTTTGTATGGTTTAAAATACCACTTTTGAATGTTATAGATGATGTCACCAAGAAAATTAATAGAGTATTAGCATTCATATTGATAACCCATGTTTAAGGTATCGACAGCAGATGTGTTACAGTGACTGTGCTCAGCCCTCATATCCACTGACATAAACACACACTGCCTTCACCATAATCTTAATGTAGAATATTCTTTGACAACACGTTGCATTATTAAGTAACAGCACTAAGTACAAATTAGCTAGTAATTGTCAAATTACAACAAAAACCTTTTACTATATCTTTTGCATAAAAGTTATTTAAAAAAACTAAAAATGTCATTCTAAATTTTCCTAATTGCTAAAGCATAATTTGAGGAATATATTATGAAAATATTAATAAAAACTTTAAACATTTATTTCTATCAGTTGTCTCACAAACATTGGAACTAGTCAGTAGCCATCAGTCTAAACAATCAACAGCATAAGTGAAATTTTACTCTGATGTGAACCTGTGACTGGATGATGTGGACCTGTGACTGGAGATATTATTAATATGCTATGTGGTGATTTGAATGACAATGGTTCCCATAGGTTCACAAATTTGAATGTTTGGTTCCCAGATGGTGGAGTGCTTAGAAGGATTAAGAGGTGTGGACTTGTTCGAGGGGGTGTGTCACTGAGAGTAGGTTCTGAGGTTTCAAAAGTCCATGACAGACTCAATCTTACTACCTACCTGACTCTTGCTTGTGGACGCGATATAAGCTCTTAGCTACCACTCCAGAGTAATGCCTGCCTGGTTCCATCATGCTCCCTGCTATGATCATGGGCTAAGCCTCTGACAGTGTAAGCAAGTCCCTGATTTCAAGACACCTTATGTCTCTTCCCAGCCAAAGGACAGTAACTAAGACACGCTACTCCTACAATTTCCAGAAACTCTGACCTTCAAAAGGTTTTACACAGACATTTCTCCAAAATGAAGTGACATTTCTGCTGTACCTTGGGAGGAGATGAGGGCAGAGAGGGGCCGTAGTTCATGCCATCACTACAAGCACCATCATGAAGAGATAAGACAGAGGCTTGTGTAGAGTAAACACTGTCGTTATCAGGAGAGAACTGAGACTCAAATCTTGATTCTGCTACGGACTCAGCATCAGGTGTATCTATCTAGGAATAAAGTAAGACCAGCTGGTTACCTTAGCCTACCACACATTACTGTCAAACAGGATCCTTTTCTGTCCTGTTTTCTGCATGTGCCTTCCCCTCTCTTAACCACTTAAAAATTGCAGTGGTACAGCGGCACAAAGATGGACCCACCACCCACAGCAAAGGCCAGAGAGTGTCTAGTTCAGATACAAGAGCTAAAGGGAGCAATTAACAAATGAATTAATCAATTTTAAGTTTAAATAGTATGGAATATACTTAATACTGTTTTATGATGCAAAGAATTAGGTTATCATTCTCCATATTCTACTAATACACCATTCTTCATAAAGGCAGTTATGTGATTGTCTATTAGATTAAGATGAAACAATGAAAGAGAAGCTTTGTGTTTGAGCTGGAATCACAGTAACTTTGAAGGGGCCAGATTCTAAACTAGATTCCGGAAGGATTAAGTAATAAACATTTTAACATTAGAAGGCCATTATCACTATAAACGGCTGTTGAAATGCTGCTGGAGCATTTCAAAGTTAGCCTCTTAGAATATAATTCACAGGCTGAAAATGTATTTTAAATATTTGTTCAAATTCACTAGAATGACACTAGGTTATCATCTACAAATGTATATTATATAAAACAATCTGGATGAAAAATACTTAGTACAATCTAGACAGTTAGTATTAACTGAGCCTTATGCCACATTATAATAAGTTTGTCTTAAGGTACTCTCATAAAGAATACTCAAATAGAATCTGTATAGCTATCACTGGTGCCTTTAAGTCTTAAGAGATTCTAAAATTCAACTAGCTCAATTACTGTAGAGATGAAACACGAGGTCTACAGGAAGTTGAGTGACCAGTTCAAGCAAACAGCTCATTAGAAAAAAAAGGAATGCTGGGACTGCTACAAGGCACTGAGCTTCCATGCAAATGGAAAAGATCTTCTCAGCTGGCATCCATTTAAAAGAGTCCCAAACGCCTTCCAAACCCTAGAGAGGATAGTGTCTTATGATGGGCTTTAAAGACTATGATCTTGGCATGACTGCGTACTGCTTTAATCCCAGCACTCAGGAGGCAGAGGCAGGTGGATAGTTAATAGTGAGCTGCAGACAAGCCATGGCAACACAGTGAGCCCATATTAGAAAAGAAAAATGAAAGAGAAAAGGAATAATATCTTGTGTCCTGTTGTGTTTCCAAATGAATCTGCTATGTCATGGTATGGTTTAATGTCATAGCACTTCACAACATCCACAGTACTCTAAATTATAATGCCAAGGTCACCTCATATTTAAGTATAATGAGTGTCATAAACTTACTATAAGTACATCAAAACCTTCTAAAATAGCTAACCAAGAGCTTATAAAACACCAACAAAAAGAACTATCTCCCTTCCAAACTAGGATTGGGAATAATATATAATGTCAAAGACCTAACTCATACTCTCGAGTTTAAAGCAATATGGGTACATTGAGCTTCTTCGTACACCAAACAAGCAAGTCAATAAAACTGTGGCAAAATCACTTCTAAAAGTAAAATTTATAAGAATTTAAAAAGAAGGCTTGATCAGTTGTGGCCACTAACCAGAGCCAAGTCAGCCCTGAAGAGGGCTTTGTCGGACAGGCCCATCTCCTTGCAGGTGTGCGGTGAGCAGAGAAAAGTGTCTTCCTTGGCAGAAACATACCCTTCTTCTGGTGAAAGCTGCAGAACATTGGTGTGGAGAAGAGGGTTATGGGAAAGAAAGAACAGCAGAAGGAAGAAAGGGGGGAGGGGATGAAAGAAGAAGAATAACAGGATGATGAGTCTCCAAGTGGTAACATGTGATCTCAACATAGAACGGAAGCTATGTAGTTAAATACATACTGATCCTAATCACCTCCACTGAAGGGAGACAGAGGCCTTTGCCTAGCATAGACACCAACAATTAGACGAGAATCCCTTTCTACTATTTTTTGTTCTTCTTTCAAATGACAGTAAAATGAGTAATTTTTATTATAATTGTCTGGTCACTTTTTATCTATTAAATACACTGGCTAAATAATGAAAGGAAAAATTTTAAGTATTAAGACTTTGAAAGCTACAGAAGAAAACATTAATGAAAATCAATGCTGTCCTTTCTTTCTCTCAAGTATTATTATAAAGAATGCAATTTACTTGACAAGGAATGGTACTGAGGACACAGTGAACTCGTCCAACCTCTCTGAAATGCAGTGGAGGGCACGTCTCCCCTGGCATCACTGAAATAGCTGAAGGAAGTTTGAAAACACTTAAAGCTTGTGCCCTTAAATCCAACATAGCTTATAGGAGCAGATGTCACTAAACTGTTCAATGCTGCCATCTGCTTGGATTCCTCTACTAAACTCAGACTGCTGTTCTAAGACACTAAGAGTTCTACACTTGTATTCTACTCTCTATTAAAAAGGAAAATACTAATTGTCTTTCCCCATCACCTGCTGTCAGTAACCCATGTAGAACTTCTGGAGGAAAAGCATTTTTTAAAATAGTAATCGATAATTTAATCTCAATAGTCAACAGATTCCATTATTAGCAGAGGTTTTGACTAAAATATCAAATCCCAGTATATAAAGTACTGGTAACCAGAAGAACAAGGGCTATGCCCCCTATCTATGTAACCTTGAAATGACCCCCCACCCTACTCCCAGTCTCAGTTTGCTTCTGTACAGAGGGACAGTCTTCCTCTTTTCTTCCTCCTAGGGTTATTATGGAGCTCTATTTGCCTACAAATTTATATTTTCTATTCATTAAGCCTCACTTAAAGAAATACTCATCATATGCTTCAGTGCAAACAGATTATGAAACATCAAATACTGTCCTGAACTAGCTAAAAAAAAAGACTTTGCTTCTAAATAACTATTCTGCTCTCCTCAGTTATTTCCCTTGCATATATACAAGAAATCAATACAACCCAAGTTCTTACAGGCAAAGGCTTGGCTACTCCTATCCGCACCATCCCTGAGGGCGCTCCCTTCAAGGCTTCCACGGCCTCTTCCAGAGTGCTGTTTTCCAGGTTAATGTCATTGACAAACATGAGCCTGTCTCCTGGAAAAAGCCGTCCATCCTTTTCAGCAATGCCGCCAGGCACCAGAGAACGAATGACTATTACTGTGTTTGCTGGATCGATGGGGTCCTAAAAGGGCAGGAGGGTGAAAAGCAGTCAGCTCATTCAGGCAATCGAAGTATATTTTACAAATATTCTGTTTCAAGTGTCTTATGGTTTTCATATGAGGTTCTAATGAGTACCTAGGACAAGCTAATGTCTACCTCATGATAGAATGACCAGAAGAGTTCACTAGAAGCAATGGAAGCTTCATTTGCTAGTGTCATTAAAATGACCCCTGGATAATGCTAGATAACTTTAAGGTGAAATTTTAATTTTCAGGAAACTGTCAAGTCTTTAAGCTGTCACTTAAAGCTGGATGTCAAGAACATGAGTAACAATAGTATTTGAATAGTGGATGGGTATACTCTGAGGTAGGACTTGTCCTTTACAAATGAAATACAGAAAAGCATGCAGCATTTGCGCTGCAAGCACATGGTCTAGAATCCTCAGAGATAGCTTGAGTTCAAGACTATTAAGAGTAACACCTGTGTTTTATCAGACAGTGTTTAGCATTTCCACTTTGCCTAGCACAAAACAATCCAGGGAAGGGTGCAGGCTGCACGGAGTCAATTTATAAACAATCATAAATTTAGTAAAACAACTGGAATGTTAGAATTTGTGATATGTCCAAGTATAAATTCAACTTCTATATTATACAAATGAAAGTAATAGCTAATACTTTGTGGATTAGCACTAAAGTGTAAACTATAAATTAAAAGCATAGAAATAAAAATACTCCCCAAATGATAACCCAATGTATTATGATACTCCTAAACTGTATTCTCTGTTTTCCTCAATTTTTAAGCTACAACATAAAATAGTTCAATAAATATAATGCTAAAACCAACATTTTGTAATAAAAACAAATCCTATTGACTACATTATTATCCTGAGCAATTAATTTGAACAAAATATCTTACTACTAACAGTAAAATATTAAAATATCATTGCTTTCTTACTTTTAGAATATGGCATCTGTATGGCAACTAGAAAAATCGGGATAGTTACCTGGTAGTCTAAGATGCTGAAGCCCAGGCCCCTGCTCCCTTTCTCCAGCTCTATGGCCTGAATGCCTGCCTCCCACATGGCCAGCGGGGTCTGAATCTCCTCGGCATTCTGATCCACATCGGACATCGCCAGCATGGGATCCTCTGTCTCCGAGGATCCAATGAACTCTCCTAGGTCTATATGAGGCTGAATAACAGACCAGACATCTCTTTTATCAGAGGGAATAGCTTTGACACTTTGCAAGAAAAACGTTGGGTTCCTCAGTCTGTACCGACCAAAACATTCTCAAAACCCTAAGTCTTAAAAGGCATTAAAAAAGCTGGGATTTCCTATAAGTGTATTTAGTAGTTATGCATCTACAACACTGCTTATGGGTGACTTTTACTTCTTGTATACATTCGACCCACCTCTACATGAAAAATAAAAAGAAGTGTGTTGTTGTTATTAACTAAAAAGAATTCAAGAAAAAGTGTGTGTGTAAAGTTTTGTATTATATGCAAATAAGGACTCTACAGTGAGTGCATAGATTATGTAGATTAAGTAGGGGTAACTGGGCTTCCAATGTTAACTTCTCTCTCAAAACAAAACAATCAAAAAACCACAAAAAAAAAAAATAAAAAAAACAAAAGAAACTGAAAACAGGTTAAGCCAAGTCCACTTATCTGTATGAACATATCGAATTTAAGAAAGGTATGTTTGTCAGAATAAAATTCTAGTTTGTGTGCTGCCTTTGCTTTTGATATTTGGTTGCACTGCCTAGAGCCATGGACGCAGACCTCCTCCCCTGCTCTCCTGTGACCATCCCACTCACACAAATGAAACATACGGCATAGCCAGGGCTCAGCCTTCGAGGGACATGCAATGTGGAATCATGTTTCTTGTTCTTCCCTGCTTTGGTCACCATGTGAATGATAAGCTATGTACTTCACCCTTTAAGTTACAAAATTATCCCACTGTATTGATTCCTTTAGCATAATGTAAAAGAAACCCCTTTCATAAGATCTGACAAGGAGGGGTTAGAGAGATGGCTAAGTGGTTAAGCAGTGGGCTGCTTTTCCAGAGGCTAAGATCAAGAATCTACAAATGGGACCTCATAAAACTGCAAAACTTCTGTAAGGCAAAAGACACTGTCCTTGGGACAAAACAGCAACCAACAGATTGGAAAAAGATCTTTACCAATCCTACAACTGATAGAGGGCTAATATCCAAAATATACAAAGAACTCAAAAAGTTAGACTCTGAAGAACCAAATAACCCCATTAGAAAATGGGGTACAGAGCTAAAAAAAACATTCTCAGCTGAGGAATATCAAGTGTCTGAAAATCATCTAAAGAAAAGCTCAATATCCTTAGTCATCAGGAAAATGCAAATCAAAACAACCCTGAGATTCCACCTCACACTAGTCAGAATAACTAAGATAAAAAACTCAGGTGACAGAAGATGCTGGCAAGGATGTGGAGAAAGAGAAACACTCCTCCATTGTTGGTGGGATTGCAAACTGGTACAACCACTCTGGAAATCAGTCTGGAGGTTCCTCAGAAAATTAGACATAGAACTACCTGAGGACCCAGCTATACCTCTCTTGGGCATATACCCAAAAGATGCTCCAACATACAACAAAGACACATGCTCCACTATGTTCACAGCAGCCTTATTTATAATAGCCAGAAGCTGGAAAGAACCCAGATGCCCTTCAACAGAGGAATGGATTAAAAAAATGTGGTACATCTAGACAGTAGAGTACTACTCAACTATCAAAAACAATGACTTCATGAAATTCATAGGCAAATGGAATGAACTAGAAAATATCATCCTGAGTGAGGTAACCAAATCACAGAAAAGCATACTTAGTATGCACTCATTGATAAGTGGATATTAGCCCAAAAGCTCGAATTACCCAAGATGTAATCCATAGACTACAGGAAGCTCAAGAAGAAGGATGACCGAAATGCGGATGCTCCCACACCTTCTTGAAAGAACAAAAAAAATATCCGCAGGAGGAGATATGGAAGCAAAGTTTAGAGCAGCAACTCAAGGAATGGCCATTCAGAGTCTGTCCCACATGTGGCCCATATATACACAGCCACCAAAACTAGATAAGATTGATGAAGCTAAAAGGTACATGCTGAAAGGGACTGGATATAGATCTCCCCTGAGAGACACATCCAGAGCATGTCCAATACAAAGGTCAATGCTAGCAGCAAATCACGAACTGAGAACAGGACCTCATTTAGGGGAATTAGAAGAAGGATTGAAAGAGCTGAAGGAGCTTGTAACCCCATAAGAACAATATCAACCAACTAGAGCTTCCAGGGACTAAACCACTACCCAAAGACTATACATGGACTGACTCAGGGCTCCAACCGCATATGTAGCAGAGAATAGCCTTGTTGGGGCACCAGTGGAAGGGGAAGTCCTTGGTCCTGCCAAGGTTGGACCCCCAGTGCAGGGGAATGTCGATGCAAGGGGGCAGTAAGGGAGGTGAATGTGGGGAACACCCATATGGTGGAGGGGGTGGGGATGCGGGCTTATGGACAGGAAACCAGGAAAGGGAATACCATGTGAAATGCAAGTAAAAAATATATCTAATAAAAAAATTGAAAAGAAAAAAAAATCTGACTAGGGTTCAATGTTAAATCACCTTCCAAAGAGGTGATTAGCTCTGTTACTGGATATTTTGATTTAAACAGATAAGAAGAATATAGAAAAATGCACATTATAGAAAATTATTTGATGTGAATAGAATTAACTTTCTTATAATCTCACCCTAAAATGTACAAGTGAATTTAAACCCAAACATACAATAAAACACTTCATTCAATACTTTAGCTATCCACTGAATGGTTAGCTGCAAATCAGATGCAGCTGGGCGGCCATATAAAGGTATGCTTCTCCATCTGTGTACTATTTGCATACTTCTGTCCAACTAGTTAATGGGGGCACTCCACATATACATGCTGCAGTGTTACCTCCTGTCAATCACACAGCATGCTATAGGGGGTACCCACTGTCAAGTTCACAGTGGGCAGTGTTATCTGTTGTAATTATTTTCACCTGCAGAGAGAGTCTCCATGAGATGGGCAACATCCTAACCTACATTTTACAAAAACAAAAACCGTGATTCAGAAAGGTGAGGTGACTTTCTCGGGTTAAGCGTCAATTCTGATTCATGCTCAGGCTGATGAGTTCTAGATCCACTGTATAAGCACAGACTCTATTTCCAAAGTCAAGTATTGAAGAAAATGAAAGTAGCCTCACATTCTAGCAGAATTAAGCATCAAATTAGCCTTGTTTCCTTGTCTCATACCTTCTCTGTTAGTTCAAGATCATGTATGTCCAGGCTATCCACTTCTGACAGGGCGGTCGGTGGCACAGTCCGACGGCAACATACCATTGTCACATCGATAGGAAGTTCTTTTAAAATATTGACCACATCTTGATGGTTTTCCCCAAGCAAATTTATACCATTGACCTGCAGAAAGACAGGTCCACCCAAAATAAGTTTTATAATACAGAGGTCTGTGTGAGAGCACCACTTCCCCACAACATAAATTTCTTTAGAGTAATGGCTGTGCTTCTGCCTTGCAGAGACCTGCAGTTAGACCTGTACCTCTGAACAGGCCCGAATGCGAGTTCAGAGTCTGGTGTGACTGTAGCTTCTCAAGCACCATGGTAAAAAAAAAGCCCTTAGCTTCTCCCTAGGTTTGATCTGTGAGGGTATGGTAGGAACGGAAAATAAAAGTATTCCCAGAAGATACAGCAGAAAAGACTTCAAACAATTAACATTTAATGAATCTACTAAGAAGGACCAGAAATGGCATATATAGTATGGTAAAATGTTTTTAAAATTGGAAACAATTTTTTCTATTTTTTATTTCTGCATTTAAAAAACATTGACAGATTGCAGGGAAACAAGTATCAGTCGATAGCTACTGAGCGACAAGAATTGAGCGAGTGGGGGAGAGAGGATGCATTTGCTGTTTGTCGTTATTCTCTCTGGAAGCACATGAAAGTGCTGACTATTCTAAGAACTGAATACACTTAAAAACTGCCATGGAAGTTTCATTGTCTTTGAAAGCAAAAACAGCATAAAACACAACAAAACAAAAACCACTGAAATAGATCATATGGAGCTGGGTCTGTAGGTGTGCACACACAGAGCTTTGGTATCTCTTTGGACTGACTTTATGATTGAGTTATTTATCACCATTAATTTTCCAGCAGCCTTTCCCACCGTGTATCAGTAGAAATCAGAACATCTTACTTCCAATAGCTCATCTCCACTGAAGAGCTTCCCGCTGTATCCCACAGGGCCTTCTGGTAGCACAGACCGGATGAAGTGGTGGCCCACTGTTGCTTCCAGACTTATTCCCAGCCCACTGTTCTCACTAAACTTGCTCACATGAGCCACCTGAAATGAGGAAAGTTATCACAACTCTAACATTCTTCTGGATTCTTTTTATTCAATGTAAATATTGTAAGTTCACCCAAAAAATCCAATTTCTCAAAAAAGCTTTAAAAATATTATTGTGAGCTACATAGCACCATAGTACTACCAGCAGAAAATGGTTTCACAGACCAACACAAAAGAGTATGTCTAGCCGCAAGCACACAACAGCATTCTCAGCAATAATTCCTATAGACCTGAGCACAGCTGACAGCCTGCAGGCTGCATACCTGGGACTTGTTGCTATGCACACCATGGGGTGTCATGTGTCATCTCCCACAAATAAATATCTTTACCAAACAAGAGCTAATCTTAATGGTGGTTGGTGAAAGGTCAGTATCAGAATGAAGTCACCTGACTCTGAGCTGTGATGCTGGGAAGTATTCTTCTAAGCTCTGAAAACCCAATATAGAGCTCAACTACTCCAGGAAACAGCCAGGTTCCCCCTGAAGTCACCAGCTACCTCTGCCCCACCACCCCCTCTATAACTATATTAATGCTGCCATGTACACAGCAGGCATAAGAGAAGGCAGAGCTACTCCCATTTGCCTGAGCAAGGATCACAAATGACGTGGTCCTGCCATGCAGCATACTTCTGCTCTCAAGAGAGTACTACTCAGCAAATGTCTGCTGTGCATGCAGGTCACATTAATCCCATCCATGAAGTCAGTGCTAAATGCTTCAGCATGCTTCACCTGAACCCTATTGTATTCCTCCCCAACTTAAGAGTGAAAATGATCCTGGGACTAAACCACTACCAAAAGACTATACATGAACTGACTCAGGGCTCTAACTGCATATGTAGCAGAGAATAGCCGTATTGGGGCACCAGTAGAAGGGGAAGCCCTTGTTCCTGGCAAGGTTGGACCCCCAGTGCAGGGGAATATGGGAGGGACAGTAAGGGGGATGTATGGGGGGAATACCTGTACAGGGAGGGGGAGGGCAGGGATGGGGGCTTATGGACAGGAAACCGGGAAGGGGAATAACATCTGAAAAGTAAATAAAAAATTATATTTAATAAAAAATTTTTTAAAAAGTGAAAATGATCCTGGCTATAGTTAATCATTTCTTATTTGACTGTTCATTACCTTGAGTTTTTCAAAATAAGTATTGCTATGAAAAAAATTCAAAATTGACAATACTGCTTAGCAGTGAAGGCCAGAGCTACTTATTATAAATATTACCTGCTTTATTTTACCTTTTCTAACCCAGAGATTATAAATATGAAAAATTACACTGAATGTAGTATTTTACTTTTGCTTTGAATTCCCTGTTGTGTGTCAACTTTGCTAGAGAATCAGAGGCCAGCTTGAGTACATGACTTCTTGCATTAAGTGACTTTTTTTAAAAAAGGAAAGAAGGAAGGAAGGTAGATGAGGAAGGAGGGAGGGAGGAAGGGAAGCCTGTCATAGCTCATGATAAACTTATCTTATCTGAAGTAAACTGTCATTTGTAAACTACTCTGGTTCTTTCTACAAGTCATATGCGTGAGCATCAGGAAAACCTTTCTTGTGTGTACATCACTTACACCACGCTCAGAAACACTGAAGCACAATGACACCTGAGTTCTCAAACTTGCAAACCATATATTTCAGTCCCTTACCAATCGATCACTACAGCTTTGAAAAACTCTAGACCTTTGACCTCTCTCCAGGGCACCTTCCAATGATTACTTTTATTTTCCCCAAGAGTTTTCTGCATAGACACAGGTTCAAGTGAGGAAGCAGGAAGAGCAAGCCAACCTACCACTATTTCATAGTTAATTCCCATAATCCTCTGCCACTTTGTCAGCAAGGCAGCTTCTTGCTGCACATCTTCAGTTTCTTCCAGCTCAGTTGACAACAGTGGATATCCTGAAACAGTCAAAGTATTCAAGTTAGTAGCAGGACACAAAACTCACCTTCTACACTAGGAAGGTAAGGTAAAACCATCCTGTTGTACTCTGTCAGACTTTTCATAGGTTCCCTCATATTTTACTGAATTTTAATTTTTGAATTTAGACTAATGCTTGCATACGCAACAGTACTCTTTTTTAACAGACCGCTTTTAAGCTTTAACTAGACTTTCCATTCAAGTCTCCATACATTTTCAGTGTTCTTTAAAAGAACAAGGATTCTGGGTTGCTCTTAGACACATGAACTTTTCTACTGGTAATATTACGGTAAAACTGTAGTTAGGAGAAAAGGAGGCTAGGATATCGCCTCATACACATACCAAATAAATTGTAATAGACAACTCCAATACCAGGAAAATGTACATAAAAGTATGAAATAATGAAGAACTGAGAATGTGTATTACAGTAAAACCTGTAGTCAGAATCCCACTAATCAGCCCCCCACAAAAAAAGGGGGAAAAAGCCCATTAAGCCAGTGAGAAAGGAAGCCACCATGCCAGTTACAATAAATGATTGTGAATACAGAATGTGGAGGTGAAAGCTGGCACTGAGAAGCATCTCTGTGTGTTTCTGTCTATTTCCACCAGCGCTCTCCCACTGAGCTACAGCCCTAGTCCTCAACACACACAACTAGCCCCGCAACACACACAATTAGCGCTATAACACACACACACAATTAGTCCTACAACACACTAGTCCTGCAACACACACTACTAGCCCTACAATATGTGCAATGTCACTTGGTGCTTATTCATAAATGTTTGCTTTTTAAAAACCTCTATTCCTTTATAGTCTTTATATTACTTTAGGGAATATTCCAGAATTCAGATTTTTTTTTTTACCAGTTATCCTGTCTCTCAGTTTAGGCTCATCATGCTTTAGTTAATGATTCTGAACTTGTCTTGAAAAACTGGACAAAGTTGATAATTATTTTTAAAGGTTTGATCATATGCAAAGTCCTAGGTTCAATGTCTAGCTTAGAGGAAAAAAAGCAAAACAGGGTTGGACAGTATCCCTTGAATAAGTATTTTCTGTACAAATTAAAATCTAGTTATGCAAAGGGTAATGATCAGCAGTGAGCAGGGCTCATGAGGAATCTTTAACCCTAATTCTGGGAACAGAGGTCACTTCCCCCAGTTCACCTTCAATTTTGTGTGTGTGCGTGTGCACGCATGTGTGTCTGTGTGCGCGTGTGCATGTGTGTGTGCATGTGTGTATGCATGTGCATGTGTGTATATGCATGAGTGTGTGTGTGCATGTGCATGTGTGTATGCATGTTTGTGTGTGCATGTGTATGCATGTGCATGTGTGTATATGCATGTTTGTGTGTGCATGTGTATGTGCATGTATGTGTGTATGTGTGTGCACGTGTGTCCACACAGCTCCACAGGAATCTAATGAGAGATTATAAATGGAATGTGAGAAATCAGATAACTGCATCTGAGATTCACATTCATCCTCCCAGCCCATGGCCATGGCACTCTTATCTCCTACCTGCCTCCAGACCTCATTTCCCAACCTTGAAGATACAAACAAAAAGCCACAGAGCCCTCTTCTCCAGCATTGGTGAGTGGGCAAGTGACTGTCCTGTAGAGTCACCATCCTCTAGAAAGGTGGTGGCACTCCAGCCTGCCAGGACAGACAGACCAGGTACATTAGAACCACTTCCAGGTTTCTGCTTTATTTACTTATTTATTTTAAATAGCTCAAGTACTCCTGATTTTAAGTCTGGAGGTGCCAATATCCTTCCACACACATATGCAAATTTCTCATTAGCTGCCGTTTCTGCAGCAAAATAGATGTTTCTGAATCTTCAACATAACCCCTTGTGCCCATCTTCACTTCCTATTTAAAGTCATGTTCTAAGTATTTTTATCCTCTCCCCAGCTCTTGATATTCATTTTAGCCTAAGTATTTTCTTTACTAATTAGTGTAAAGATGGCAGAATGTAATTAATATGTATGAACACTACACACTTTCCTTCCAGGATATCGTAACACACACAAACTCCCTTTAAATAACAAAAGTAAACTAAAACTTTCCACTGCAGAAGAAATAACGATGAGGCCACAGAGAGAGTGCGGAGGCTTCTGAATGGCAGAATCCACACTAGCGGACATGAACAGGTTTCCACCTGCTCAGTGGCTTCAAGTTGCCAAATGCCCAACAGCAGGATCAGGGAAAGAAGCAGGAGGCTCAAGGCAAACAAAGAGGGTGGATTTGGTGTGAAATATGATAAAACAGAGATCCTGGCAAACCTACAGTGAGGAGAATTCTTACCGAACAATTCTCTGCAGAACTGCTATCAAGCCCAGCTCCCAAGGTGAAAGCTTGTAACTCAGAAAGACTAAATAGTATATATCAGCCTCCCCAAAACACATAGTTTCAGGAAAAAATGGTAGTGTATCCTGAAATTCAGCACTCAGGAGCCAGTCTGGGTCACATAGCAAGACCTTGCCTCAGGAAACAATCATCACAGCAGAAAACTTAACAACAGCAGCAGCAGCAGCAGCAGCAGCAGCAACAACAAAACCCTGCCTATTTTCATTCCTAAAAAATCTAAGAGTTTCTGCGTTTGTTTTTAAATATTTTATATTTTATTATTGTTTCACAGATAGAGACATGTCAAGCATACATAAACATTAAGTTAAAACTACACATATTACCAACTGATATTTCAAGACTCTGGTGTGTGTGTGTGTGTGTGTGTGTGTGTGTGTGTGTGTGTGTGTGTGTGTGTGTGTGTACATGTGTGCGCATATATCAGAGAACAAACTGATTCTGCCTAAAAATTAACAAACAATAAACAAATGAATTATTTTAATCTAAAAATCACTTAATTCTATTGATAAATATGAATTTATCAACCTCACTTTTCCTAAGACGTTAGTATCACATTTATAATGGCTTTTGTGACTTAGTCTGTCATAAAGATTTAATCTCTTTGCAAGCACTGTGTCTAAAACATAATGACCACCCAAGCCTGTCCTAAGCGTTACCTTCCTCTTCAATCGGCAGTATGCTGGTACTTCTCTTCAGTGACAAAGACTCTTCATCTTTTTCATAATTTTCTTAAAGATAAAAATATTTTAAGTTATATTCATAAAATTGATAATAAAAGCATCTGAATTTTTCCAAACCCATTTTCTTTGTCTGAACCACTGATTAGAGTCACTTTTGAAGAGACTAACTCCACAGTAACCATATGTACTTAATGTCTTCCTGTAAGTGGGCTAGGACTTTCTTGAAACCTGCCTGCCCTTCTCCTAGGAATGCACTCCTTAGTACATAACATAATGCTCAACAATGTTAGAAATAAAACATCTTTCCAGATAAAAGCCTCACTCTGTTGATTATTACTGCAAGGATGTTCATGGAGATCACCAGAAGCTTGTGCTCCAGCTAGATCAGCCATACACAGTGGTAAACAACGAAGAAGTCCATCTCAAATAAGGCAGACTGGCACCTGAAGCACACGTGACTCAATCTTCTGGCTTCCACACGTGTCACTGTCATGTGCACACACGGGCACGCACACACACACACGCACACACGCACACATGTTTCCTCTCAGTCTCTAAAAGAATCAAACACAACTGCATCTTGTTGTCACCCAAGTTAAAGTCGTGACAGAAAGAAGATTCTATCTCCAACTGAGAACAGTAACAGGATGCCTCTTTTACTCAGAGTCCATTCTAAAGCGAATGCACAGAGCCATGATTCCAGCCAATGTCAAAACAATTTTCTACGAAAATTGCTTTAGGGTTAGAAGACAATGTCAAGATAACACAAAGGTCTCTACCAGCTGGGAGGTCCACATCTTTTGCGGTGTCTTCTCTTGACGTAATCTCTGCTTCCTGGCTGGCTCCCTTCCTCATCAGTGTCAGACGCACTGTCTGTCCCGTGTGACGTAACACCTCTACTGCTTGTTGATTGGTAAAACCCTGAAGGTTGGTGCCATCGACCTGTGATAACAAGATATATTAAAATCAAGGGCACTTTTGTATTGCTGATGCAAAATGTGTATTTATCGCTTAGTACTGAGTAATGGACAGGGAATGAGTATGTCTCTCACTGGGAAATGACCACACACGCCGTCACACACTTGGTGTCCAGGAGTAATGGTGGTTTGCTTAGCACTGCCCTAAGGGTTACACTGCTTTCTATAGATCCTGTGGTAACTTTTAAGATCATTTCTCTAACTCACTAGGTGATCCTGATGAAAATGAGCACCACAGGGGATGAAGGACAGAAGGAAGTGAGGAAAACACTCCTCAAAGACACTGTTGTTTACTCACAGTACTTTACATTGCCTGCAAACAAGGGAAGTGAAAAATTCGAACGTCTTATACTCAGCAGGTGAACAAACCACTGTGAGATCCAGACCAGCATCCTCTACCACAGTATAGCCTAACTGTAACTGTTATAGAAAAGAAATCGTAAAACCTCAAATTAAACATTTGTTTTATTTATCTGTACATATGTGTATACAAACAAAGACACATCGGCTTTCTACACATAACAAACGGAACAGTATATTACATCCGAATATAAAGAAGAGAAGAAACAGAGGAAATTAATACTTAATTATTTTCCTGGTAGGAATATCAGTTAAAGGTCTTGAGAGCTGGTATGTGGAAGACAGTCTCAGACTCTGGCTCCTTGACTCTTGTGCAGTCCTTCTGACTTACATGGGAACTTGAACATGGACACCTGACTCTATTCTTCCCCTTAAGAGATCTTCTGACTTCCCTTTACAAAGATTAGCAAATCAGAATAACAGAAAAGACTACAATGGAATCATAAACAAGCAAAAAAGAGTTCCAATACTGAAGAAACTTCTAGAAATGGTCTGGAAAGGCTGAAAGCAAGACAGCCTAATTTCCATGTGCTCATCTGGTCAGAGAAATGTTAGTAGAAATAAAACTATCTTCTCTCATTACAAAGACGTGGTCCCTGGCTGAGGAAATGGCTTACTTGGTAAAATGTTGGTTATACAAGTATGAGAATACAAAGTCAATCCCCTAGAACCTACACACAAGAGCTAAGACAGGACTGAAATGATGACCAGCACATAGATGCTTTCTATCAGCTCTGACATCCTAGGCTGGATCATCAAGACCCACTACGTGGAAGAAGAGAGTGAGGTCCAGCAAGTCATCCCCTGACCCCTGCATACCATGGCACATGGAAGGCACAGAAAGGATCCTCAGGGCTTACTGACCAATCAGCAAGTTCCAGGTTCAATAAGTGAGACTGTCTGAAGAGCCTAATTGTGGAAGACATACCAACTTCTCAACACCTATGGGTACCTACATCCACCTACGCACAAATGCAAGTGCACACACGCACAAGCACATGAAGTGAAGGTGGCCTACTAGTACATAAGATGCCAAATAGACTACAATAATACTTAAACATAGATACATGAAAATTTTCAGAATTTAAAAAGCTTTCGTTTTAATCGTGTGTGTGTGTGTGTGTGTGTGTGTGTGTGTGTGTGTGTGTGTGTGTGTGTATAAAGGCTATGGAGCCCAGAAGAGGGCATCAGATCTCTTTGAGTTACTGCTGTTTGTAGCTATGCGGTGTGACACAGGTGCTCAGACTGAACTTCAGGCCTCGACTGCTGAGTGCTCTCCCACTCACACTCACGATTGCCAGGACTGCCCTTTCTGGTCTCTAGACCAGGCTAACTTCAAACGTATAGAGATCGCCTATCCCGACAGCAGCCAGCCTGGTTCTGTTTGTTTTATATTCTGTTAAGCAGCTATTTCATTCTGATCAAATTATATATTCTTTAGGCATCAAAGACAAGTTTTGCTAAAACAGACAGACATGCTATATGTCTGGTGCCATTGTGATAAAGGAACAAAATGGGAGGCAGGCATGGTGGTACAAATCTTTAAATCCCAGCACATGGAGGCAGGGGAGGAAGATCACCATGTGTTCAGGGATATTCTGGACTATTTAGTGTCAGAATAGCCTAGGCTACAGAGCGAGACAGTGTCTCAGACAACTTTAAAAACACAACGAAAAAGCCCAAGTCTGAACACTGATACCAAAAAAAAAAAAAATTCCTCAAATGCATAAAACTTTATGCTGCAAGTGGTTGTTCTAAAATAATTTTTCTTCTTTCTTTTAAAATGAAGTTCCATTAAGAAAAATTTGGTACAAAGAATTCTGTTTAAACATGTATAGAAAAATGCATTTGCTTTCATAGCATGGTAAATTAAAATTTAAAAAATATCTATTACCCAAATGACACAGAAGGGGTACCAGCAAAGAAAATCTGCTTTCATAGGCTAGATTTTAAACTATAATTCAGCTAAGATTCTTAATAATCTCATCATAACATGGAAATAAGGCAGCTACTTTCCAAGAACTCCAGTTTATAATGCTTTGTGCTAGGGCACATGGAAGCTACTGTTAATATTAATAGAGTGAAAGGTAATTAACACGAAATCCCAAAGTTTTATGGAAATAAACAATTTACAGCCAGACTACATAAAAGTCCCAGACAGCAAAACAGCAGCCCAGAATCTGTCTTCAGCTATGACCAGGCTTGACTCCAGGGGAGCTACAGTGTGAGCTCTGGCTCAGTGACAGCTCAGAGGAGAGCTACAAAGGTGAACAGCCTCTGCCCCTCAGAGAAACACATACCTGACTCTGGTAACATGTAATGCAGGCACCACAGTCTGTGGGAGAAATCATGGCGAATACCAGTGCACAGCTGAGAAAACCTGCTTCCCTAGCATGGCCCATGTAACTTGCCAAATCACCCTCCAACAACCCTTATCTACTTACGAGAAACTGAGAATCTATGTCTGTCATGGAACATAAGACAGAACCTGACCCTTCCCATTATCAATCATCATTCTACGCTGCTTTTAACTGCCTGTCACTAAGTAACTAATAGGTGTTATGATGTTATCTGTTGACAAGATTAGCTAACATTTTAAGAGAAAGGAGCCCCCTTTTCCACATGATTGTTAACAGAATGCCAACATGGAAGATTTTGCTGGGGGCTGAGGGAGAGTGTACAGTGGCAATCTCCTGTCCTTGTACTGTACAAAGGAAACACTAGAGGTCCACAGAATACAGTCTGTAAAAGAAGGCCAAACTAGCTTAAAATTACAAAATAAATGCTTCCTCAAAATAGTAAATAATTCTTAATCTTCTCAGCACCTCAATAAATATAAATTAAAAATAGATTATAGCTCCAGTATCTGCTGTCAAAACAAAACCAGAACAAATAAAATCTGTAATTGTAAAACTGCAGCTAGGAATGAAGGAAATATTATCAATTCATGGGAGGGCCACAAGTGGGTGACACTTGGCACAGAATGAATACATGGTCTATGGGAAAGCCACAAGAAGGTGATACTTTACATAAACGAACAAATGGTCGGGAGTTCTGCACAATGCTTCCTAGGGTTAAAGCATTTCTAAATTAGAATGTAATTAGAGTGTGAGTGAGAGTGAAGACAATCTTATTAAAAGCAAAAGAAGACTTAGAGAAAGTACACCTCCCCTTTGTGAGTACGTTTCTTTTATCACCTACTTGGCTAAGTGGAAGTCATCTTTGAGGATCACTTACAAGGAACAAAAGCAGTGACAACCTGGAGGGAAGCTACTGTGACACTTAAAAATCTACAATAAATCTACTTCATAAGTAAACACTTTCCTAATAGAATATAATTATACAACATATCCTTACCAGATGCTTGGAGAGTCTCGCATGGTTCTCTGAAGAGTAATTCAAGGGACATTGTATTCTATCCTAGGTCATGCAATTGAATCAAGAAGCTGGCTAAAGGACGACCAATGGATAGGGTAAAGCAGACTGAGAAAAATCCATAAGCCTCAATCCTCCACAAAGAACTAACTATAGGTAACTGAGGAAAGCTGGGAATGGGAGAAGTTGCCTTCCACAGGGGAGAGCACACCAGTTGGCTGTCCAATCCCAACTGGCCAGCCCTGAAAGCCTACAAAGTTACATAGGTAGCACTGTACAAACTAAACAGATTATATTGAGGAATATGTATATATGTACATATGTGCTTGCAATAATAGTTTAAAATGCAAGAATTTAAAGGAGAAAAGGGCAAGTATATGGGAAGGTTTGGAAGAAGAAGGGGAAAGAGAGAAATGTCAAAATTAAATTATAATCTCAAAAGGGTTTTTTAATCTGCTAAACAACTGAATACAGAGCAATCAATTTCTAAGATGTAGAAATTCCCCTCAGCATATCCAAAATAAAGTGAAAACGCATCCTTACAAACCTTGTATCTGAATGTTCACAGAAGCATTAACTCTAATATTCAATGAATGAAAATACCTCTTATGGCTGAACTGACTACTAGGTAAGTGTGGCAAAGCCACTCACAATAAAAAAGTATCCAACAATGAAAAGAAAATGGAAGCTTAACCTACTACACAGATGAACCTTGAAAAGCAGTATGCTAAATAAAGCAGTCAACTATAATGGACTAAATTCTATGTGATTGTACTTCTAGGAAATGTCCCAGAAAAAGTACAAAGACAGAATGTAGACCCCAGACTCCATAGGCCTAAGGAGACAGAGAAAGCGGGAAGCAAAGTCCAACATGGGAAGTATATGAATATCCACTGGATTGTGCAATTTAAAGGCATAACTTATAGAATATATAAATTATTTATCACAATGCTGATTTGAAACACTGCCTAATGAACTGACATAGATAGTTGTAGAAAGAAAATGTACACTTTTAACTCATGATTATTGTGCTTGACAGCACCTTTGTGTCAGCTTGTCCCAAGTTATAGTCACCTGAGGGGAAGGAACTTCAGTAAAAAAATAAATAAATAAAATAAAAAATAAAAAGTAAACAACTTCCAGAAGACTCTAGAAGATGGGGTTGAAGGCAGTTCTGCAGAGCATTTTATAAATTAGTGAACGATGGAGGAAGGCCCATTCCTGAGCTGGTGGTCCTGGATTCTATAAGAATGCAGGCTGAGCAAGTCGTGAAGAGTAGGGAAGCCTATAAGCAGCACTCTGCCAGCCTCTGCATCAGCTCCTCTCTCCAGATTCTTAATGCTTGAGGTCCTGTTCTGACTTCCTTCAATGATGGACTATGAGGTGGAAGTGTCAGCCAAGCAAACCCTTTCCTCCCCTGTCAGAATGTGGTCCAAGAGTGGAGTCATGAGAATTCTTAGTACTTATGAGAACACTTCAAGAAAAGCAAAGAGAAGTCTTGTGACCTCAGTTTCTTAATAACATGGGACTGTCCTTAGAATGTGCCTCCATGCTCCTCCCAGGTATCACCAATAGGGATAAGCTTAATGTCAGATACTCAGTACTGTTTGTTCTTATTCTTCAATTAAATGTTTGAACTATCCTTTTCTATGCCTCTGGATACACCTGTTTTTGCCAGAGATGGTGTGTCCTTGTGATTGTACACAGCTTGAACTAATGGCTTTACTCAAGTGATGTCTCTTAATTGTCAGAGTATAAACTGTCTGATGCCCTGAATAAATTTCACTATTGCATGAGACTTTAGTCTGCCTCATTTTTTCGGCTCCATTCTCCCAGGGCCTACCACCTTTAGAGCGGTAAGCACTCCCCAACTTGCTTTCAGTCATGATGGTTTCTCAGTAGCAATAGTAACCTTGACTAGGACAATTATACATGGATCCACGCTGTCTCTTCATTCTTTCCATCACTCCCAAAATAAAAAAGGGGCAGCAGCTCATTCCATTCACGGTAAGACTGAGATGTACTGAGAAAGTCTTCACAGCTCTTACCCAAGGAGGCAGAAAGCTCAACCTGATCTTTCAGTTGAACTTCAAAAGATAGATACAGTTAAGATTCACAGTTCTAATGCCAGGGACACTCTGGGAGACACACTATAGACTTTCCAAGGGCAGAAGTAATATTCCTTAATCTGTTTTTTTCTAAAATGTGATAGATATGTAACAACAACAGCAGTAGCAACAACAACAACACCACCAACAAAACTTACCAATTTAGCATTTTCTAACCATCAAGTTCCTAGTGATAAATGTTGCAGAGTGGTTTGTAGCCACCTTTAGGGTTTTTCATCATGTACATGACTCAGTGTCATGCTGAATGACAATTCCCACCATCTGACGCCACCACGGCCCCAGAGCCACCACTCCCACCTGCCATTTCTCTGACAAGCTTGGGTCACGGCAGTGGGATCACACATGTCTCTACACCTCCTTTATTTCAGTCAGCACACTGTCCTCAAGACTGATTAAGGTTGTAGCAAGTAAAAGAATTTCCGTGTTTGGCAGGTCAAAGAGTGACGTACTGCACATCCAGTGTCATCCTCTGGCCTCCATATGTGCAAACACCAGCAGACAGACATACCTGTGTGCACACACACACACACACACACACACACCTATTTTGTTCAGCCAGTTGCCTACCAACAGTATCTGGGTTATTTGGCTTGTGCTATGTGAAAAACAGTGTGACTAAGGAATCTTTTAATCAGTCAGCATTCGCCACCGATGTCTTCAAAATGATATTAAAATAATACTACTGGCAATGAGAAAGATCTTATAGTTACAGAAGTTTAGACAGAGGAAAACAAACAGGCTTCCTATCTTCAGGTCATCTGATGGTCTTTAGTTTTTCTATCCCTAAGAAATCATACCATCTACAGGTTTCCCCGTGTGGTTAACCTAAGTTAGTTTCTATATCACAGAGCAGTTTGAAGAAGGTAGTATCCACTGAACAGAGGGTTACTTTTCTATTGACTACGTGAAGTGGCCATACACTCAAAGCTTTCCTATGATACCACAATGACCAGATTGAAGACTTCGGGATTTCTTTCTTTCAATCCTATACGTTTATAGAACTGAAAGGAGCTCATCTACACCGCAGTGTCATTCAAGGTTAAAAACATACGTGTAAGTGAAAATCCAGCTACAGTAAACACCAGGTCTTCCTTCAGAATATACACAAGAAAATATACTATAATTTTAGTATAACAAATTCATTATGACCATAATTCAAATACATGAAAAACTGTAAAGAAATTAATTTTTGTTTTTGACTTAAAGAAAGGAATGTTTGGATCCAATATTCCATCTAATCTGAAAATAATAAATTAGGCCATTATAATGACAGTCTCAAGCCACTAAAATTAGATTGAAAGAATGGATCTGGAGTTAGGAGATGGCTCGTCAGGTAAAGTGCTTGATGTGCAAGTGTAAGGACCTGTGTTGGCATCTTGCTACCCATGTGAAAAGACTGGGTATGGTGGTACACTTCTATGATCCTAGTGTTAGGAGATACATACATGAAGATCCCTGGGATACAGGGAGGGTTGGTACCCAAGGAGGGCTTGAGAAATGGGGGCAAGTATTTGTGGGGGGGGGGGTGTAAAGTGAATAAATAAATTAATTAATATGAAAATATCCCTGGGCTCAGTCAGTCTAGAAAATTGGTGACCCTGTCTCAAAAATAAGGCTAGAAGAAAGAAGAAAACATCCAGTGTCATCCTTTGGCCTCCATATGTGCAAACACCAGCAGACAGACATACCTATGTGCATACACACACACACACACACACACACACACACACACACACACACACACACACACACATACAAACACACCAAATACAAACAAAAAAATTAATGTCAATAAATGCAGATCTTTACTAAGTACAATCATCATAATGCTGGGTCCAGAGCTCAGTGGGTAAATTGTTTGAGTCTCCAGCATGAGGAGCTGAGTTCAGATCGATAGTACCCACATAAAACCCAGGCAAGGCCATGTAGTCTTTAACCTCAACAAGAGCCAGAGCCAGATAGATCCTATGGAACTCACTTGCCTGCTAGTCTAGCCAACCAATGAGCTCCAGGTTCAGTGAGAAACACTGTCCTAACAAACACACAGAGAAAACTATAGAGGAATACACCAAACATGGCCCCATGGCCTCTGGCACACATGGGCAAATGACCACACTTGTACCCACACATATAAATGTATTCATAGATAAGAAATTATTTCCTCATTATAAGATTTTATTTTTATCTGCATGTATATGTGTGGATATGTTTCTGAGTTGTTCCACACAGGTTCTACGAACCAAACTCAGGTCCTCTGGAGGAGCAGTCATAGCTTAACCACTAAGCCATCATACTAATCTCAGACAATGCAATTCTTCATCAGCAGACAGCAGAATTATAAATGAATGTGTAACTCACTGCTACAATTTGGTCTCCAATCTGGATTCTTCCATCAAGCTCCACAGCACTGCTCTTTGTAATGCTCTTTACAAAGATTCCTGAAGGCTCTAAGATTAGAAGGAAGAACGTTTTCACTACTTATAAAGCACACACAAAGAAAAGCCACCTTCTGCCTTTCAAATAAAAATCCTAATTATGACTAAGTATTTACTGATAAGCCACACAGGCACTTAGTACAAAGAACACAGCAATTGTTCAGCATGTCATATCAGAGTCACCTATACCAAACTGTTTCTAAGAAAGCTGTCCACACCAGAAAGCATATAATGATCGAATATCTCATAACACGGATATTAAGATGGCTGCAATGTGTAGAAAATATTTAGGCTTTAAGTTACCTAATTTTTTATCTCCAATATAGCCAGCAATGGTAATTCCTAATCCTTGGACATTTTTAGTGAGTTCCACATCGAACGTCTCACTTTCTTCATTTTTCTGAGTAGAAGCATCAACCTAAAGCAGTATCAATAAATAGATAAATCTTCAGATAAATCAACATGTAAGAAAGACTAAGGTCAATTTTCAAAGTCAAAGATTCAATTCTGCTAAGGCATCTCTAACTGTACAGTTGGCCCCTTATACCCTGACAATACAGACTGAACACTGCATTTCCGTTCAGAAAAGAATGTAGAAAAGAAAGCTGAGCTCCCCTCACCAGACAAACATGCTATACAGACAAAATGTTAAATATTAAATAGCTTCTTGTTAACAAAGTATTTTCAGATATATCTCTTCATTTCTAAAGGAGATAGGATGTTTAAAGGTCAAAGATGTCATGCTTTAAATTGATATTAAAAAGTTAAGATGTAGTGCTGTCAGTTAAATCTTTCTAATCATCGCTTTCTGGACAAACACCTACCAAGAAGAGTAATGACCAGCGGCTGTTTATGGAACAGTGTCTTTGGGATGGGGTTGGCATGTCTTCACTCCTTATCCTTATAAAGCCTAGAATTCCCGACATCATTGGGAGGCCAGTGAGATGTCCAATTGTATCAATCTTTCCCAGAGGAAGGAGGCATATACATGTTTCCAGGGATAAACAGCTGAAATCTGGGGAGGCAGAACTCACATTCCCACAGTGTGGTTGCAGGGCTCCTATTTCTCAATGAGGTACAGTACATAAGACTATAAAACATAGGGTCTCAGCCTCTACAAGAGAGCTCCCACTGTTACCTACAACTTTTTACTTGATTCTAACACCATGAATATGGCTGAATCTCCCCCACAGCCATGTTATATGTAGGCTTGTGACTTATTTTTTAAAAGAAGTAAATGGCACCAAGGATGTTTTTACATTGCCCTTTTTGTTTGGTAAATTAAAGATATTCATCAAGAAAGTGTGCCTATCAACTGGCATTCTCCTGTTCTGGAATGGTATCTGAAAACAGCTTTCTTGGGTCTAAGCCTTCTCTAATATATACTATTATAGTCACTATTAATTGCATGTGGGACCACAGGTAAAGAAGACTCCCTCAATTAAGCATTAGTGAGCTGACACATGATGTTGTCAATAAGCCACTGATCCTATACATTGGCATGATGTCAACAGACCTTCCAGTCAATCCTACCAAAAACTCAAGGCAATGGGCTTTTATAGCCAAGCAGCTTGGAGCTGGCTGGCCACTGACATCTTCTGATCTATGTAAACAGTTATCTCACTGATAGTCCACCTAAATGAAGTGTAATTTTACAAGTAAAGTTGGATTTATTTTCCATTGCACATAATTATCTGTGCAAACTTAGCAAAAGTTTAAAGTTTAGATAATTACAAGAAAATGACAGGATAAAATCTGCTTCAATTGAAACAAATGTGTTTTCTATTTTTAATAAGTTACCCGAGTGCTATTTTAGAGGGTGGCAATTTGACTATCGAATGGTTTTAAACGGGGCACAAGCTTCAGAGATGATGATATACGCAGAGAATAGACACTGTCCTAAGCTTTCATTACATCGAGTAGTTTCTGGTATTGCATTCATTTATATATTGCTGAATAAAATGTTTTGTTTTCCACAAAAGAATGGCATTTAAACACTTCGATAAACAAGCTTGCTTTCTTCTTTTCTCTCTGTAAAAATAGCAACCAAATCAGTCCTAAAAACAACAGAATCATGGAAATTTCAAGTGGGCTAATAAAGTTTAAAAGGGTTTATGGGGGAGGATAGGTTCTTAACAAAAGAATTTGCAGCAACTGATTAGAGCAGTTTTAATAAAAGAAAATGTGGATATTTTACATGTATGAGAAATGGATACAGGACTGGCATGTGCTGGAAAATTTACCCAGAAATGGGTAAAATTTGTTTCTAAAATGTTTAAGACACTTTTGGCTGCATTTACTTTATTTTATCCACTGTAGACTTATGACCTGAAACCAACTGATATAACTTTTAATTTTCAAGAACTTTGGGGCTAGAGAGATGGCTCAGTTAAGATGGTTAAGAGCATTGACTGCTCTTCCAGAGGTCCTGAGTTCAAATCCTAGCAACCACATGGTGGCTCACAAGCATCTGTAATGGGTCCAATGTCCTCTTCTGGTGGTCTGAAGACAGCTACAGCGTACTTATGTATAATAAATAAATAAATCTTAAAAAAAAGAATTTTGAAACTTCCCAACATTTTTTCATATCAAATTTAGGACAAATATGGCACGCTATACTAATGAATGATGCCAAATGTTTCATGGCCAATGTGCCATGCCAAAGTGTAACTAGTGTTTTAAACAAATATTTACAGTGACAATCACTCATTATAGATCTGTTAATAGTCCACAGCTAGCACAGATTAAAGAAATGTCACAGGGATGTCCATAAGCCTCATCTGTTTCCACCATCTTGGCTCCCAATCCCCAACTGCCACATAAGAAACTTTCTAGAGAAAAGTTGTCAGAAGGCCATGATTAGAATAATGGCCCAGTTGACAAAAAGTCTTCTAAGTAAGACAATGACAAACTCAAATATTATATGATTTGAATAATACAATACTAGAATTCCAAATATTCTTATAAAACAGTTGCTTACAGAAAGTATGAAATGATCTCCTAGAATCTTTAAGCAAGGAATTCTCAATAAATAAAACATTAGCATCTCTACCCATGCTTTTTGTTATATTCTTTTAATACATATGGATATCAATAAATCTAACTTTTTTTTTTTTGGTTCTTTTTTTTCGGAGCTGGGGACCGAACCCAGGGCCTTGCACTTCCTAGGCAAACGCTCTACCACTGAGCTAAATCCCCAGCCCCTAAATCTAACTTTTAAATAAATATCTGAATGCTGTTTGCTTAGACCTTTATGTAGAGGAATTTTAATCCTGCAACATGGCTGCTCAGGCAAGGGATCACATAGACCTTCTGCATTACAGTATGATCTTGATGAAATATAAACATGTCCTTAGTATACACATTTAATCCCAAACAATGTAGGTAAGGTTAGCTGGTGGAAGGAAGCAGCCATATTTGAAAGTGAAGTCTAATTGAGGGGCAGACAAAGTGACGGATCAGAGAATGATTTGATAGAACATAAGAACAGCACAAGAAAGAAAAGCTATTTAAGAGCAGTGCAGGGAGAAAGGGTCAGTCAGCTGGGAGTCAGTGCAGTGAGTGCAGTGAAGTAGAGCTAAACGTGTTCCTGAGTTCAGGGCAGGTCAGTAGAGGTGGCTGAAGTCAGAGAATAAGGACCCAGAAGGTTATAACAAATTGGGAGAGTTAGTTTAAGGCCAAATGCAGCAATTCAGTGAGAAGCTGAGAGAAGTCAGATTGACTCAGTCAGCTTGGAGGGTGGGCATAGTTTGAGCCAGAACGGCCAGCAAGTTGAACCAGCCAGCCAGAGTTCAGAAACAACAGAAAAGGTGAGCTTATTCAGCAAGAAGCTCCGAGACAACGATTACACCCGGTAAATAAAATTCACATTTACCCTTTTACATCAACTGTTTTTAGCTACTTACTCGCATCTCTGAAGTAGATGTGGAAGAGGAGAGGGTGATGCCCAAAGAGGAAGGTGCTGGAGTTTCTTCTACAGCGCCTCTGGCAATCATCAGTTTAACTCTGTTTCCACACTGCCTGAGGACTTGTGCTACTTGCTCACTGCTCATCCCTGCTAGGTCCGTGTCACCAATCTTCAGAATGTGGTCTCCACTGCATAGTCGACCATGCTGATTTTAAAAAAGCATTAAAATAATTAAGGCACTTCTATTATAACTGCACTTGAAAAGTTCTGATCTAAAGACAATAACACAAATGACAATATGACATGTCAATCACATAAAACTAAGTGTTAAATTGTATGTGAACTGTCTTTTAACATTCAATGTTGTAAAAGGAAATGAAACTTACAGATAATTTGTTAAATCAATAGCTAGTTTTTCTTTCAGCTTGACTTCTAGCTAAGAATTCTCATGAAAATAAAACATGATTTTGTGTGATTTTTAGTTTTGAAGAACAAGAAAAGATGTCATTAAGCATAGATGAGGTATGAAGTCATCATGCAAACACAGCTCACATGAATTAGAATGTGATGTGGAACACGAGAAAGAGCTGCAACGTTCCTACAGTTTCTATCTGGCCATCTCAATTATGAATGCTGCAAAGAATGAATTTCCAGATAACATTCTAGTGAAAGGAAAATGAAGATAGAAGAGAGTGAAGTGAACAATATTTAAAACAAAAACCCAAAATGACAGACTGCTCTGCACAGTACATCACGACAGTGACTAGTGACTCATGGCTGAAGAAGACCAGGCAGTGGCCAGTCCAACTAAGAATTAACCTTGACATTTCATTTTATTTTAGTGGATTTAAAGCTCATTGTACTTATATTTTCTATGTCCTGGAAAGGGAGAGTATATATAGGGTTCTTCCTTTTCTTTCAAGCCTGTGAAGTTCATTTGCTATTGCTAGATGTCATATAATACTTAGATGTTATTTTACTGTTGATACAACATCACTGTTGTCTAACTAGGACCTCACTCATGAATGTGAGGGATATCTGATGAACTCAGCTTCCAAGTTTAAGTTCAAATCTATTAGTGAAAACAATAGCCTTATAACCCTATAAAGTTAAAAATATTAAATACAGATAAAACTATATCATCTTCCTACGCAAAAATAAATAAATAAATACATAAATACATAAATAATACATAAATAAATAAATAAATAAATAAATAAATAAATAAATAAATAGAAAGAAATAATGGCACATCTCAGAAGCAACAACATGTCCACAAACTAAATGGAAAATTGGCTGTGTGTCACGTACGACGATGACACCAGAGAGCCAGCACTAAAGGTACAAGGTTTTACCTCAACGATAATGCATTTTTTACACAACATGCTTTTTGAACAGCTGCCAGGTTTACAAATATGTAACTCTCAAACAACAGGTAGATGTTTCTACCGGGACTAGAATCATCAGGCTGGTTTCGTCTGTGGTTCTTCAGGGTGTTCAGTGCACTGGACACAACTGCATTTTAAGTATGGTCCATGCCTATTTTCTAAGTACTCTCTTCCAAGTGTAAGAGAATACTTGAAGGCCAGTCCAACAAAATGAAAGATCGTTAGTTGATCAAATTTTCCTTTTATTAAACAGAAAACCTCTATGATGAAGCCACACCTCTGGGTTAACAACAACAAAACAGACCTGCAACAGTAGCTCACCTGGTCAGCTACTCCTCCAGGCAAAATTGTCTTGACTATCACACCAGTTGCTTTTCCTCCTATGATGCCAAATCCCAGACCAGACCCATCATTCACAAGTTCGATAGTTTCCACATGCTGCCAGTGAGTCTAAAAGGAAAGCTTCTGGATGAGTATTTGGTTGGTGTTGAAAACTGAGTTCATATAGACCCATGACTAACCAACTCTGGCTTTTCATTTAGTAACAGACTGTTATCACTATCTATCTGATCCTTTTTATAGTTATCAATACATCACTGTAGTGATATAATTTAACATGCAGAAACATGCACTGGTTTTTAAAGATATTTGGAAAACTTCCTTGATAAAAAGTTCCAACCCAACAGCGGCCCTAGATTAGGAAAGTCTGCCTAATTATGCTTTGAAGTAGGATACTGATTTGTAGCAGTTTATGCCATCACTGCCAGCTAACTGTAACTACATAAGGATGTGGCACTTATCTTCAATCCCTGCACTCAGGAAGTGGAGACAGGCAGATCCTGAGAGCTCAGGGCAAGCCTGATCCACACCGTGAGTTCTAGGCTATCTAGGGAGAGATTGAATGAACATGCACAAAAGAAGAAAAGAAAGAAAAGGAAGGAAAGGAAAGAAGGAATGGGTAAGGAAAAAGAGGGGAGAGGAAGGGAAGGGGAAGGGGGAGGGGAAGAGGGAAGAAGGAAAAGGGAAAAGGGAATCGTGGAAAAGAAAAGGAAAAGGGAAAAGGAAAGAGGAAAAGGAAAAAAGGGAAAGCAAAATCAAGCAAAATAAAGATTTGTATCCACTTACAGATAAAGTAAATTTTATTAAGGGACTCCATTTTTATTAATGCTGTCAAAGAATCATGTAAAGTAAAAGCTATTCTAAAGGTTCAAAACAACCAGAATTCAGAAATAAATACACCAAGTAGGAATACATAAAAGAATAATTATTAAAAAAATAACCTAAAAACTAAAACCAAGCAAACCAACTAGCAAGACCTGAGGAAAGAGCAGGCAGTAGAAAGTGGGCACAGTTGAAAAGACCAGGAGTGTTTGTTTCCTCGTCTACTCACTGGATTCGAGTGGGCTGAAACTGTGCTGGCTGCAGATGGAGAACGGGAAATTCGTGGGCTGGAGATATGCGGCAAAGACCCCCTGGCAATAACAAGCTGTATAGTGTCTTTGGCCTTCTGCAGGATGCTGATGGCCTGCTGGTGTGTGATCGTCTGATCTAGGACCTGGCCATTAATGGCAAGGATCTGGTCAGTCTCCTTAAGTCTGCCATCTCTATCAGGGAAGGAAATGAAGTAATGAAAGATGTGAATGCTCTCAAGGAAATGACAGTTCCTGTGGCTGGGAATGTTCAGGCCACTTTAATCCTAGTGTAGAATACACATATTTTAAAAACTTGTACCTGAATCTCTACTTAAAAGTGCAGGATTTGCCCCCACCCCCACCCCTCCGTACTTGTGGTAATTCCATGCTATCTGGCTATGTGATCCACTGTCAATGGACTCTTCTCATCGAAAGCTGACTAACATTCATTTAGGGATGGTCTTTTATGTTAAAAATGAAAGTATGCATCTCTTCCTACTCTGACTACATTAATAAAACAAAATTCAAACTATAATGGGACAGTTCTAATGACTTTTATTCAAAATGAGATCCAATAATAACAATGAACAAAAGATCATACTTGTTTCTTCACTTACTAAAATATAACTGATGGCCATTTAAAAGCTACTCTAATGTGTGTGACATGTGTGTGCATGTGCACGGCTGCTTAGGCACATGTGTAGGAAGGACACAGGTTGAGTGTCTTCCTGTACTGCTCTGTATCTCATTTTTGAGACAGTCTCTCAGAGAATCCAAAGCTCATCTTAGCAACACTGGTAGCCCAGCAAACTCTGGCAAATGCCTGTCTGTGCTGGCCCAGTACTGGGTTAGAGACGTGTGCCTCTGCATCTGACTTTTCTATGAGTCCTGGAGATCCAGACTCGGGTCCTCGTACTAGCACGGCCAGAACGTCAGCATCTCCCTCACCCCGTGACTCTCATTTTAATGGACTTGCTTTATACTCCCAAGGAATAACGGCTTCTAAGACCCGGTTAATGTCTGATCATTTCAGCCTTTTCTTTGCATTCATCTCCTCCTACAGTGGTCAAAACCCTTCCCTGTGTAGAACAAAGGAGCTGCTGTAGCAGTCTCACCTGTGAGCCACACTGCCCTCTTGAATCTCCTGAACAAAAATCCCCAGCTCTCCCCTGTTTTCACTTCTGAGCCCAACGACACTGAAGCCGAGGCCTCCACATGGAGGTTTGAGGAGCTCAAATATTTCCACATGGCGACCCTGTTCAGGAAACAAAATAGAAAACAAAGTGAAGATCCGATGACTAGTTGGTGGCAATGGTGTATATTTTTAATCTCAGCTCTTTGAGAATGAGAGGAGGGTAAGAGAACTGTGAGCAAGCCTGGGCTACGTAGGAAATGGAGGCTAGCCCAGATGCCATAGCGAAATCAAAATCAACTAAAGCAGTCTCAAAATAAAATAAAACAAACACAACAACAAACAAAAACAATATTGCATGTGGAAGTTATCTCATTGGGGTATTACTTTGATTATCAAAAAGAAGGAACTAGAGAAAGATCAGCTTAGTACTTGTCACCTAAAATACAACATTTCATTTTTCCAGAAGAGTATTTCTAGGTTGTAGCACAGAATACTCAATTTAAAATGTGATCATTTTTCCAAATGATCAGCCTTGAAAATATAAACATGTAAGTAACATTATACAGACTGAGAAGGTTATATTTATGTACTTATGAATATACACACACAGAGACTCGGAGAAGGCGGCAGAGAGTGTGGGTGGTCAGTCCTCCATGATCACCCTGTCCCTACAACTGTCTCTCATTTCTTTAGCTCCAGCTACGCTCCCTCATTGCGCCTCATACAGCTAGGGTACCCACTACCCACTAGGTAAAATATCCGCATTTACTCCTTTATTTCATTGGTGTCTACTCAAGATGTATATGTGTGTATGTGTGAGTGTCCATGTGTGTAATTAATAAAAAAGAGAGAACATTGATTTGAAAGCATTTGGTAGGAACAAGAGAAGAGTCAAATGATGTATTATAATCTCAAAAATTAAATAAAATAAAATTAATAGAAACTTCTAAACTAGACAAAATCCCACAAACTTCTTTTTCATTATAAACCTGTTCAGGTACCCAAGATGCAATCCACAGACCACAGGAAGCTCAAGAAGAAGGATGACCAAAATACGGATGCTCCTATTCCTTCTTAAAAGGGGGAAAATATCCATAGGAGAGGATATGAAAGCAAAGTTTAGAGCAGCAACTGAAGGAATGGCCATTCAGAGCCTGCCCCACATGTGGCCCATATATATACAGCCACCAAAACTAGATAAGATTGATGATAACTAGATAAGCTAAAAAATGTATGGTGAAAGGGACCAAATATAGAACTCTCCTGAGAGAGTTCTGGACATACAGAATATGTCCAATACAGACATCAATGCTAGCAGCAAACCACTGAACTAAGAACAGAACCCCCTTGGGGAGAATTAGAAGAAGTATTGAAAGAGTTGAAGGGGCTTGCAACCCCACAAGAACAACAATGCCAACCAACCAGAGCTCCCAGGAACTAAACCACTACCGAAAGACTATACATGGACTGACTCAGGGCTCCAACTGCATATGTAGCAGAGAATAGCCTTGTTGGGGCACCAGTGGAAGGGGAAGCCCTTGGTCCTGCCAATTTGGACCCCCAGTGCAGGGGAATATGGTGGGGGGCAGTAATAGGAGGAATACCCATATGGAGGAGGGGAAGGGGAGGGAATGGGGGCTTATGAACAGGAAACTGAGAAAGGGAATAACATTTGAAGTGTAAGTAAAGAAATATATCTAATAAAATTTTTTTTAAAAATTAAAAACTTCTTGTTATAAAGTCAAAAATATATACATACATATGTATGTATATATATCACAAACATAAAAGCATATCATATATATAAATGTCCGTGCTTATATATACTTAATAAAAAGTGAATTAGAAAAATACCTACCATACCCATAACAGTAGTTACATTGAGTTCCATGAAAGAGAAGTAAGAGTAATGGTTTAAGAGGATTTTCATTTTCATTATAAATTTTATGACTTGGGAAAAAAGGAGCAAATGCAAACTGACCAAATGTTAGTTAATGGTTAACGAGGTGATAAAATACAGATGTTTGTATATATACACATTGTGTGTATAGACACATACACATTTTATAATCTCTCAATGTCAAATGTGTTTATAGTCTGCCTTCAAACTTGAATTATCCCAAAATACACTTCTGTGCAACTAAGCAATGATTTCTAGTATAATAGACTCATGTTCATCCTAAATATTAATGGAAAAATTAAAATAAAAAAACCTGTTCAGGAATGCTGCTGAATTCCTCAAATTATCCAGGACTTGAAGACCTTTTTTAATATGTCCAGGGCTGAGTCACAGGGAGAAACGCTCTTACCTGGGCCATACTTTTGATGAGCTGATCAAGTTCTTCACAGGCAGGCTTTCCATCCATGGCAGGTGGAGCACCAGGTCCAGAAATTGCTTCGAGGTTCCCATTACTTGGAGACAGCAAAAGTGACTCACTTTGCAGATTAGAGATGATGGCAGAGCTGAACTGCGGTGTGTGGGCATGGTCAGCATTTGCAGTTGCCAAAGTAGCAACGTTTACCTAGGAGGATGCAGAGATGATTAGCCACGATACTGGTGTACTTCCAGGCTCTGCGGTGGTCCGGCGGTGGTGGGAGAAGTGAGAGTGGCTTTGCAGCCACTTTCCTCTTTACTTTTAGGTTAAGGCTTCTCAAAACATTAACCCGCTATCTCACCAGCTCCTGCTATCTGTGGAATAACACCACCAGAAGGATTGTTACTTCGCAAAGGTGAAAACCCCAGTGTCTGTCACACGCTCCAAGTAAAACTAACGAAAGCACTGTAGACAGTCAATCCTTACTGAGCAGCGTGTGGTCATTCCTCACTCAGAGGTGTAGGCTGTCAATCCTACCTGTGTGATTTAGACAGTAAATCCTTACTGTGCAGTATAAGCAGCCAGGGCAAACAGGGCCTTTCTGCAAAGTTTCATCTACAACTCTGCATCAGAAATATTCATCAGCGTTATGTTCAAAATAGCTTTGTCCTGTCCTCACTCTCTTGGCTTTAGCTATGCTGACCTCCTCACACTACCTGACACTGCAGTAAGGTGTTTCACAGCACCGGTCGGGTAAAGACATTCACGGTCTGTTCTTTACTTCACCCAGGTCTATGCAACCTTACCATGGAGAAGCCCTCCGGGACAACCTATCCCACACAGGACTCATGCTCTGCTGGCAGCCCTTGCCCTCCTTCTCTTCACAGCTCTTATTCTAGTTTCATCCTGTTCCTGTGATAGGAAAACACTCCAAACAAACACAACGGTGAGAGAAAAAAGTGTTCTGTGGCTTCTATCCAGGGCAGTATCTATCCCTAAAGGAAAGAGGGGCAGAAGTTCCAGGCAGGAGCATGGAGGTAGGAACCACGGAAGAGGACAACTTGCCAGCTTGGTCTCTGGCTCAGTCTTTCTCTGGCTCATGCTTAGCTTCCCTTTTTTTTTTAAACCTCAGGACCACCAGCCCACAGAATGGTATTTCCTTCAGGGTTCTGGACCTTTCCACATAAATTACCAATCAAGAAAATGGACACATGCGCACAGGCCACAGGCAAACTTAATAACATGATTGCTCAACAGAGTCTCCTCTTTCAACAGAGTCCCCGCTGTGTCAAAATGACAGTTAATGCTAACCAGGACAGTGCTTCCATGCTGCTGGTACACACCCACTGTCACAGCACGTCCACTCTACCACTGCGGGTAACTAAAATGTAAAACTCCCCAGGGGTAGGATCCAGCCATTCTGTTTCCCTTGATGTCTCTGTCCTTTAAAGGAAGGCCTACCCAGAGCAAGCCTTCAATATATATTTGCAGAACAAACACTTATCCACACAAATCCCCTACTAGTGTCAGCTCCAATTCATGGATGATAGATCACACAAAGTCAAATGACTAATAACACTGGGTGACCGTGCTACTTTTTCATCATGCTGCCTCTGTGTGCTACACAGAACACAATCACTCAAAGTACCACTCCAGGATAAAGACAGGAGGTGAGGAGCATCTGCTGATGAACTCTGCGAAGATATTCCATACAGTGCCCCCACTCTATACAGAAGAATTTGTTACCTATCCTTAAAAACAAAGCAGAAAACTTACTTAGTCACCAAAGCTGCCGAAACTTTACCATTATATTACCTACCTTTAGTCACCCATGAAAAAGAGGAAGGAAGCCTCTGGGAATTCTATCCAATGCTTACTTTAAAATTTACAGGAGGCATGATCAATTATTATTTTTCAAAAGCGAGCTTCTCTTGCCAAGACTGGCTTTTTTTAATCCCCAGCCATGGCAACTTCAGGGAAGTCTGCCGGCAGAAGACATACTGATCAGGTTGAAGCAGATGGCATAATAAAACTTGTGACAGGCGAAGATCCCACACACTAGGACCTAATGCCTATGGCCTGTTTGCATAGTGAAAAATATTTGGACTTCAGCTACAGTAAGCCAGAGTGAACAAACCCAATTCCAGGAATAGATGGTCTCGTGGTAAGAAATTAACACTGAAGTACAAGCTCTGATGTTAGAGGACCTAGTGGAGGGCACTGAAAGAGTAGTCTTTGGAGAACAAATGTCACTGCGATGTGACGATCATCTCTTAAGAGTCTAATGAGGTTGGTGACTTCCCTGGCTTCTTGCCTGTTCCTGGAGTTTCATATAAATGGACTGCCAGAGTTACTTACTTAAAACAGCCCACATATTTTATAACTGTACTTAAGTTACACTATGAAATGTCTTGTTTTTTAGTTTGAAAATGTATACTCTTAGGAAAAAAACACAACCACCAAGACCAAAGGGTTTCAAATGTATGCCTAACAAAAACTGTTTTCTCCCAAACTTAACTTTATTCTTTACCTCTAGTGTGTGTGTGTGTGTGTATGTGTGTGTGTGTGTGTATGTGCGCGCCTGTGTGTGTGCCTGTGTGTGTGCACGTGCACACACATGAGCAAGAGAGAGAGAGAATGTGTGTGTGTGTGTGTGTGTGTGTGTGTGTGTGTGTGTGTGTGTGTGTGTGTTTCAGCATCTTTTTAAGTCCAGGCCTTCAAACTCTATATCCAGAACAGCTTCAGAGAAGCAACCCACACAGATGCTCCAATCTATTCTTACAGACAGTCGCTTCTACTGGACCTGCTCTTTCTTGCACCCACTAATGGTTCCACAGACCCTGGACAGCAAGGACACAGCCAACTCTCCTCAGACTGGGCCAACATTCTCATTCCCATTTCCTTAGGTTTCCCAGAGAACATCGCCCCAAAGTCAGCAGGAAGCAGCTAGAGATCATGATGACCCGATTCCTGTTTCACCATCTCCTCTGTCTAGTTTTTCCTTTGAACTAAACCTAAACAGAAGAATGCTCGCATTTCTTCTAGGCTGCACCCCATGGTTACCTGGCAATAGCCAGATAATGCCTGGCTTACTATAAAAGGGGCTGTTTGGCCATTCCTCACTCTCTTAACCTCCTACTCTCTTACTCTGGCCCTTCTGTCCCTGTCCCTTCTCCCTCTCTCCCCATCCCCATCCCCCCTCCACATGTTTCTGGCTAGCCTCTCCTCTCCTCTCTCCCTTTCTCTCTCCTCTTCTTTACTCTGCCTTTCTGTCTCTACTCACTCCTCAACTCCCATTTGCATACCCTAAATAAACTCTATTCCATACTACTCACACGGCTGCTACCTCAGGAGGAAGGAATACCTCTGCATGGGCCCACAGCGCACGCCCTTCCACCTCACCATACCATCTCACCATGCCATGCTCCTACCAAACATATCCCTGGCTCATTTTGTTTTTTATAAAACACAGCATATTCAACTATAAAAAAGAGGCCAGGAACTCTAGCATGTTCTAACAATGAGAAGCAGAGCAGTAGCTGTAACAGACAATGAAGGAGAGGAATATATGAAAGCGGAGACCACTGCCATCTTTCTACTTTAGAGGCTCCTGACTACAGCACATCCAGAAGAATGAAGCTTAAACTTGACCCCAAAGAAGAGAAGCTCCCTTTGTGAGCCACAACTGAGCAGAGTGACTAAAAACTAAGACAGAGGTGACTATACACACTTGTAATATCAACAAAAGACAGACAGGATCATGATTCAAGGGACTCTATCTCTAAATAAATAAGCAAATATTAAAAAATAAAAAACTCAACAAACTGGGCATAAATACTGATGGTTTTCACAGCACATGTATGCAAACATACCTGTTGTCGTGGGTTTGGAGGGGAAAGAAAAAACAGAATAAATGTGGGGCCAGAAAGAACCTAATCTTAGAGAGCGAGTCCAAAAGGCAGGAGGTCCATGGTTAATGAATAGTAAACAAGGATTAAAAGGTGAGTGAATCAGTACCAATTACTCAGAACAGCAACAATACACATCGGCAGAGTCTGGGGTATCTATGGAGAGCTGGTGCATGCAGTTACATGAAGGGCAGGGATGGGATTAGAGTGGGTTGAAAGGTTTTGAGTTCTGTGCATCTTCCATGTGGTCTGACAGGACAGGGACAAGGATACAAAGTATCAGGAAACAGAAGTCATTTGAAAATGAACAAAAGTAGAAACATTTCACTAAGTAGGGTACAGGACTGGAAAACAGGTACCAAAAGATGTTCAGTACCACTAAGAGTCAGTTAAAAACATAAAAACATCTATTTTATACCTCCTAAAATAGGGAGAATGTGGAAAAAACATCAATATATATTCACTGGGAGATAAATTGGTAGTTTCTGGGGGAAATTATGCATGTCCTAACCATACAACCTCCTGAGCATTATTCAGTAGCAAAACCCTAAGCTGAAGGCCAGACACAGTGAGATGCTATGTCTGTAATGCAGGACGCTGTGGCAAGAGGATTACACAATGGAAATCTGTCCTGACAGCAGCAGCAGCAAAAACAACAACAACAACAACAACAACAACAACAAAATAACAGCACCAACAAACTACAAGCAAAAACACTCTACCTAACTGCTCACAGTAGCAACTTCCTCTGTAGTTGCAATAATAATGGAAACTGGCAAAATTCTCTTCAAGAGATGTAGCCATACCATGAACGATTCCTTAGTCATGAAAAAGGAACAAACTATTAATGCAATTTGGATGGATTTCAAGGGTGCTGGACTGTATGGAATAATATTTCAAAATCTTTATGGAATGATTACCTACTTCAAAAGACTCTTGATCTAATAAACATAGTAGCTAGCATTGCAAGCTAGAATATCAGTGTTTTTAAAAATCAGTAGTCTTAATTACATCCACAATGCACTCTCCTATAAATAACCAAAAAAATTAACTATAAACATATCTGACCTCTATATCATAAATCTTCAAGACAAGGAAAAGGGAAATTAGACGCCGTTGGAGACAATGGGAAGACCTCCGTGCTCCTGGGATGGCAATTATTACTAAAATGACTGTACTACCAAAATGTATCTACAAATTTAATTCAATACCTATTATAATTCCAGCATCATATTTCACAGATTTAAAAAAAAGATTAACAAATTTAAGTAAAACCACAGAAGACCACAAACAACCAAGTAATTCTAAGGAATAAGAACACTGAAAGACATTTTACAATACCCAGCCTCAAACTCCACTGCAAAGCTCTAGTGGTAAAGGCAGGCTGACACTGGCATAAAAATAGACAGCTAAACATCAGAACAGAAAAGAGGACCGAAAAAGGGGATGGCAACTCTAAAACCCTTAATTTTGACAAAGTAGGCAAAATCACACGGTGTAATCGGAGACATTCGTAGACAAAAGGAATGTGTACTTTCGGAAGGTTCTGACATGCAAACAAAATGGGATGTTGGTCCATGGAAGGACAGCATCGTCACACACAAGCACAGTTTTACATGTTGTCTGAGGGAGGCCTCCCTTTCATTCATTCAGATTCCTGTTAACCATCAGGTTATGTGCTACTGGGCAGTGTTGGAGGCAGTAAGTGACAAATTTCTTTCCCCAGTTACAGTGTAAAATATTCATAAAAAAACTGTACTTAAAATTATCTGTAAATTACGCCAAGCAGCTGGATATCTTTCTTTCTCTGCTGTGAATTCTTAAGAGCAGATTGGACAGTGGTCTAGAACCTGTAATCTACAATACTCTTAAAGTCGATTCTAACTGCCTTCAGCCGATAGACTTAATAAATGAAAAGATTCAATTTAGAAAATAATCCTTTACTCCAAGGATTCAAGGATGCACTCTGAGTGATGGAGATGTAAACTCTGCACCTGCTCCCATTACGTCTGAGTGCTGAGTTCCCACGGCCTATTTCTCATAACACTCCCCTGTGCTAGAAAGCAGAAATTACCAGCTATAAAACTCGAGATGGAAGGAAAGAACACTTAAAGCCTAGAGAAGGAAATGAATTAAAGAGTAGGTAAGACTCTTGACTTTTCCTTTCTGGTATTTAGTAAAGTATATAGAGATAATCACTACTCTACCCAGCGCAGTGCTCATTAGTGAGTGATTGACAGCGTCAAGTGCAAAACTGTACACTATACAGTGCTCACTGATTTAAACCAACGGCCACTTCACCAGTTATCCTATTTTATAGCATTTTACTTTTCACTCAAAACTGCAGCCACAATGATTTTATTCATTCCTAAAATTACAAAGAGTATTTATAAAAATCTGGCCACTAGATACACTAAACAAAACTGTGTACTCAAGCACAATGCAATGTACTCCGTCGGACTATATAAGTTGACATTCTGGAGAAGGCCTTTACAATCTTTCTAAAGGACTCTCAGAATTGAGACTTTCCCCCCACTTTCATAACAAATGTATAAAGCACTGGGCGCTCTGTGTGAAGAAGGAACAGAAGTTTGAAGAGTCCCAACTGTGTTTAAAACTCTTTATTGCTGTTATAAAAGAAACCCAAAGTTTACTCTTTAAAGCCATTAAGTTCTAGGTGCTATGAGACAATTCAACAGGAAAAGAAGGGTACCTGCCACCAAGCCTGAGGACCTGAGTTCAGTCCCTGGGACCAGCATGCAGAAGAGATGGTCACAAGCAGTTCTCTGAGCACCACATTCAAGCTATGTGCTGAGTGCGTGCATTTTCATATCCACAACCAATATAATAAAATAATTAAGTTCCATAACTAAGTGAAGTATAAAAAGAACTTTTTGCCTAGTCCCTTAGTTTCTATTGAGGTTCTAATTTCAAAAATAATAGTTCTGTTTTGGCAGTGTTAGGGCTTCATCTCTAGGCATTGAGCATGCAAGGCAAGAACGCCTACCACTGTGCTGTATCCCCAGCCCTGCTCCCATCTGCTTCAATGCTATCTCCATTTCTATTATTTTAATGGGGTACACAGAGTATTTATATTGTAGAGATTAAAAGAAAGATGACCAGAAATACTTCCAGTTCCTCTATCACAAATAGCAGCCTATCTCCCTACCCTTTAAATGACTTAAAGGTTTCAGGTGTTTCTCTTTGCTTCTTTCCTCATTGGTTGGTCTCTGTTGGGTTTCTGGAATCAGAGTCTTACCCTGGAGCCTTGTTCAGCTCAGGCTGGCTGAAAACTCAGAGTGTTTCTCCAGCCCCAGCCACCCAAGTGCAGGTACTGTAGATGGCCCAAAAGTCCCTGAGGGAGTGATTAAAAGTCCTTTAAAAAAATCTCCCTTTAGTTCATGGTTTTTTACTGCACTGTCATATAAAGGGAAAAAAAAGACCTTGGAAAAGAGAGCAAGGAAAACGACTACTTTTGAACTGCAAGCTGAACTGGCCAAGTTTGAATGTACATATCTGAAAATATGATTCAAATTCAAACTATGACTGTGTATTCCTGAGTATATGAAAGAGAGACACTTCTTCAAAATGCGAGGTTCACATCAAGTAAAACAGTTGTCAGAGTTGTTACCAATAATGATGACAGCGCTTTCAAATGAAAATTAGAATTTTAGAGCCAATATCTGCCACCCTGAGCTTGACAGCATCCCATATCTAAGAGGTTTTGTTGATAAGATCTCAAATATTATTAGCAAGTACTATTTTTGATTGTATAAATAAGTATACATTTAATTTTGTCAATCTCCAAATTTTTCAAGTGGCCAAAGTTATATGATACTATGCTTGGGTAAAAAACAGAAATGAAATCCATGACAAACAACTAGGCTTTACTGTAACAGACTCTGAGATACTCGAGTCCCAGTCTCCATGCTCTACCTAACCTTTAGGACAAACATCACAGCTCCTGGAAGACTGTCAGAGAAGAATGGCAGGGGCTGGAGATATGGCTTCGAAGTAAAAGCATTTGCTGCTCTTGCAGAGGACTTGAGTTCAGTTCCAATCACAGCACAGCTCGCAGCAGCCCGTGACCCCAGGTCCAGGTGATCTAATGCGGCTTCTGCCCTCTGTAGGCACCGCATGCCCACTTCACACCCTGGCACACAGACACAGCACATAAATAAAAACAATAAACCTTTCAAATATAGAAGGATAGCTACAATTTGCTAAAAGAACTATTTTCCTTTTGCAGTGCACACATCTATGCAAGGTCAATCTTTTCCCATATATGCCAGGTAAAACCATAAATGCAAGCGCAGGTAAGGGAGTCCAACTTTCCTCTGAGCATAAGGATTTCCTCATGACCTGACGGCTCCTTGGGATTGTTTTTTTCAGATTGTTATGTGCTTTTGCATTGTTTTCTGTGACTGATAGGTTTTAGTAAATGATCTTCACACACACACACACACACACACACACACACACACACACTGCCACCGCTGCCACCACCTCAGCCACTCAGTCAAGAATTAGAGCAGAGAAATGTACAGAAAATACAAAGCAAAGTTTTTCCTCTCGCTAATTTTTAAACATAAAATGGATTTTCCATAATTATTGTATATGAATTAATAAATATTTAAAGCATTTCTTAACTTTGATGTTTATTATGGTTGATACTTGGGAATAAAATTTAAAACATTTTATAGCTCTTTATCAATAAGATGAAAGATTTATTTTACTTATGTGTATGTACGTGTGTATGTGTATGTGTCTGCAAGAGGATGTGTACTTGTGTGCCCAGGGACCTACACCTTTGTAACAAAGGCCAGAAGAGGACATTACTATTCCTGATAACTTGGCTGCAGGCATTTATGGATACAGGGCTTGTGATAAAGGTGCCGGGACCCCAACTTTGATCCTCATGACTGCAAAGCGGAACATCTCTCTAGCCCAAGCTTTACATACATTTTAAGAATGTAAGTCATCATGAAACCAAAAAAAAGCATTGCCTTAGAATATTAAATTTCAGTATGGAAGATTCACTAATAAGAAAAGACAGGTAATATTTACTGAGTGCTATTAAAGTACTAGATTACTCTTTAGGCCTTTCATTTCATTATGGTCCCATTATTTTAGTAAAGACAGGGTCATGCTCAGTTAAGAAGTATGATGGTCGTGATGAGGGTGGTGGTAGTGGCTGAGGTGGTGGTGGCAATGGCAGGTGTGAGGGTGTGTGTGTGTGTGTGTGTGTGTGTGTGTGTAGATCATATGAATAAAGTCTTAAGATCAATAACTGAAATCTATCAGTAACAGAAGCCAATACAAAATCATATACCAACAAACTGAGAATAAATAGTCCTAAGAAGCCCTCAGGTCAGGAGGAAATCCTTAAATTATGCTCAATAATTATGAAGTTAATAAACATGAACAACAGGGGGCCCTGCAGTTGAGACTGGGGTCCTGGCTTCAGCCTGCAGGCCCAGATACCAGCGCTGCCATGTGATCTTCCCGTGCTTGCATATCCTCCTCAGAACATGACAACTTCCTCCCTCTGCATTCTCACACTAATGTCATGGTGACACAGAACTGTGCTGAGAGCAAGTCCTGGGGGAAGAAGACACTGACAGGCCATGCTGATGACAGTGGTGATGAGGCCATGACAGACAGTTCTTCAACAAAGTTTCTACTCTTGAGAAAGTACAGGATCTCCAAAGGGACTCCGCTTACTTGTCTTTCTATTTTTAAAAAGTCATCTCTTATTAAAGAATTATACATATTGAATGCATGGCATTCAGCATTTTTAATGGTGTTTACAAGTTAAGTACGCTATTATCATTGAGCCTGCGTATATATGGGATACAAAGTATCCAAACGTAAGCTAGGCACAGTTCAGCCAGCCTGAACTCTGACTAACCACAACGCTCGCCTTGCCGCACCCTAAGTATCACGGCACACAGCAGTCTGTACACGTGCTTATGCATACCTCAGGAGAGCATTAATTCGTTTGAATCTCAAGAACTGTGTTTCTTCAGGCAATCTCTCAAGGGAAAAAATTCAAGGAATGTGTCTTGACAAAATATATCACCATCAAAGTACACTGAAATGTTCTACATCAAGGCAATAAGAGCACCAAGATAAAGTGAATTAATCCACTACTGTACCAAGGAAAACAGAAGTTTAGATAAGACATTAGGGTCTTACAATGATTTTGCCATCATTATCAGATCTCCAGAAGACAAATGAAACTATTAACTGTTCACAATATGCTTAGAGAAAGGGAGAAATAACCCTAAGGACAAATGCAGCAAGTGTGTGTGTGGGTAGGGGGTACAGAGACATTAACCCCATTCCTGCCTAACCCAGTTCAAATAACTAACCCATAACATATAGCAAATTATAAATATAAATAAAGTTAGGATGAAACTTTTATAATTAAAGACTAAAATTTAGAATACAATTTCATAGCCAATTGGAAATCTTAATCTAAAACTTTAAAACATTTCTGTGCATTTCCCTTTAGAAATGTCATTCATTTTAATTTTTTAAATCTCACATTCCTTTACAAAGTTAACCAAGGTCAGAAATGATAGAAACTGAAAGTCAAATGTCATTGGTTTGGGTAGAACCAGCCTGCTTTGTCCTCCTTGGTCTACCTTGAATACTGGCATGGTCTTGGGTAAGACACGCAACTGCAGAAGCTCTGCCTCTTTGCTGGGCAGAATGGAAATATGGCCGACTGGTCCACTAGGTAAGCAATCCAAGGTCCACATATACAAGAGCTTCCTGAAGCTAATTGCTGCTGGTACGGATTCAAATGTACATAGTGTTCTTAAATTCCTTTCTTAAAATTTTTATTTAATTATGTGTATGCATGTGTGAACTGAAACCAGATCCCCTGGAAGAGCAATGAGCCCTCTTAACTAAGTCATTCCTTCAGACTTGTTCTTAAACTCTTAGATAATTATATATAATATATCACATATATCAAATATATATATATATATGTATATATATGAAAAACCAAAACATATCAAAAACCCAAAACAAAACAAAACAAAAAACATTCAATTACATATACCCAGTAAACTTCATTTAGCTTTTTGTTTTGTTTTTGTTCTTTTATTCTCTGAAGTTTTATCTTTCTCCCAAAAATACCACATAATTAGCACCACTTGCTATTTCAGATGCACAGGAACTTTCCACAGTGAAACATGGCTGCATTTGAACCAGCTCTGCATTAAGCTTAAATAGTGGCTTCTTAATCAAGGAACATAAGACTTAGTGCACTAAGTGCCTATATACTTATTTTTTAGTCAATGAACAAACATCTGAAGCCGTTATTGTTCAAAACACAGAATTTGAACTTTCTACACAATAAGTGAAAGAACGTTCCTCTCAACTTCTACATGATGTACATCAGCATTTCAAGAAATACCAGTCATCTTAACCAGCCACATGCTCTCTTAAAATTATTCCAGACATAAAAAAATATTTTTTCCGTTTTCATAAACAATACACACTGGTAAGAATTGTGTTCTGTTTTTAGATAACTGTATTAATGCGATCGTTACAATTCTTTTTTCTTTCTGTCCTCCAACACCCATAAGAACAAGCCTGAGCTTAACTAGACAGTCCAAGGAAGTGGGAGTCATTTTGCTTTAACTAGTTCACAGCCTACAAATGGAGCATCGCCATTTCCACACAAACTAGAATTAGGGAAAGGGGGAAATTTATTAGATAACAAAATATAAGTTGGGGGCACACAAGCATTTACACTCTTTAAGAGAAACATCACAAAATAGCATTTTTCAGTTAAAACAAATTAAGTAATAAAATGCTCATATACCCAGTGAAATGTTTCAGTAGGTAAAGCTGCTTACTACACAAAAGTGACAACCAGAGCTTCCCAGACCCACACAAAAGTAAGGGAGGAACAACTCCACCAAGCTGTCCTCTGACCTTCATTCATATATATATACACATATCCCCACACGTACATCCACTTGCCACACAAAAATAAACATGTATGCATGTGGGGGGGTGTTGGGGGTGTGGGTGTGGCCTAGGAAGATGGTTAAGACATTGGCTCTCACCTCTGATAACATGAGTTAAATACTCGAAAGCCCGATAAAGGCGAAAGGAAAGAACTAACTTCACAAAGCTGACTTCGGACTCCCTCTCACACACCATGGCAAGCATATACACCTGTATCTCACCCCATATTTAAATGTTCAAGTTCCAAAACTTTTCATTTCTCTTTTGATGAAAGTGTTTGTATGTGTATGTGTATGATGTGTGTACATGGCTATCCGTCTTCATCTTTCATATTATATGAGACATATTCTTGAATTGTTTGCCACTATTTATGCCAGGATAACTGCCTCATGCACATCAGAAGCTTCTCCTATCTCCACATTCTACATCCTCAGAAATGCTCACAAAAAGACACTTTCTGCTGTGTCCAGGTCGTATGAAGTTTCTGAGAATCCAGACTCAGATCTTCACTCTTGAGAAACAATTTATTTATCCTCAGAGTCATCTGCCAAGACCTCATTTTTCCCTCTGTCTAAACTATAAGATGTTGTCAGAGCTGATGATGTTACAACTTAACAGCATCATATCTCATTTGGACGTACACTTGATCCCTTAGGTTTACAGATAAAACTAGACATTTCAGGTATAACCCTGCTCATGCCACTCAAGTGATAGAAAGTACACACGCAGCATTTGCCTCTATCTCTTCAGAGTTCCTTCATTTATCCTTCATCAGAAAATCCACCGCTATATTAAGACAGAATACTGTATCCTTAGCATCAGGAATATGAAGAATAGCATTCGTCTGAAGAACAGTTTATGTATTTTCAAATCATCCTCAAAGTTGTTATTTATCAAAATGTTACCAAAACCTCTAACTTTAATCTTGTTATGGGACACACACACACACACACACACACACACACACACACAAACCTATGCATTTCTGCTGGGGCATTTAAGGCAGCAGTTCTCAACCTGTGGGTCATAACCCCCAAAGGACCATCAGAAAACACAAATACTTACATTATGATTCATAACAGTAGCAAAATAACATTATGAAGTAGCAATGGAAGTAATTTTACATTGGTGGGGTCACCGCAACATGAGGAACTAACTGTATTAATGGGTCGCAGCATTGGGGAGGTTGAGAACCACTAGTTTTGTTTCTTTTACATAGAGAGTCATATCTGCTAATGAGGAAACTTCCATGCTTTACCTTTTTATCTGTATCCCTCCAGCCCCTTCACTTCCTATTGCTCTAGCTCAGACTCCAAGTACTATGCAGAACAGAAAGCAGAATAGGTACTTATTCCTGATGTTTCCCCTTTTAACATGATGTTGACTGTGTGCTTGCTCTAGACTGCTGTAGACTATACTGAGCTAGGTCTCCAGTATAACTCTTCTCTTCAAGGCTTTTATCATGAAGGAATACTGATGAGTAAAGGTGTGGATGGAGCCAGGGTTTCTCAATGTGGGTCCTGAGGTTGGGGCCATGTTGGGGGAGGGTGAGCCTGTGCTAGGCATGATGGGCAGGTGACAACTTCCCAGGCTCTACCCACCATACACCAATAGCAGCTCTACCACCTCCAAGTAGGTCAAGCAAAACTGAATGCCAAACTGAATGCCGACAATACTCTCACTTCAAAAGCACTCTGTACGCATACAAATTACTCTTCCTTCCACCTGAACTATCCCCTCATCTTTGCAGAAAAGTGTCACTTTTCATGATGCATTTTAAATATTGTCCCTTCTGTTTGGGGCTATTAATCAAACCTAAATAATTCTTTCCATCATAGCATTTGTTACTTTGTCTTCTTGTGTTCTATTTTCTCCCTGAAATGGTAAGAACCCTATCTTATTATTTACTATTTTTCATTGGTTTTAAATGTTCAACAAAGATATTGTAAACACCTATAAATACTCCATAAAAGCATTAGTGTGCTAAAAATTATCATTGCCATGGTAAAATTTAGTTCAATGAATGTCTCATAATAAGAAGTTTACAACTCCCAGTTCTTTTATAATTTGGTTTGGCTTTGCTGGATCGTTGGAAACCAAAATTAAATGATATGAACTTTATAAGTCAAGGTCCTTAGGTATCCGCAGATCCAGTACTGTGGTATTTTAGTCTGCATTTGTGGTCACTTTTGTTCATTTTTCAGGCTGTTTGTCATCAGGAGTTGTATGAAATGTAAACAGGTAAAATTTACAAGTACAGAATTATATAAAAAAAACAATTTACAATGTACAGATGGCACTTCAAAAATGAAAGTGATTTGTTTTAATGATCTATTTTTTCTAACTGCCAACAATAATACCATGTAACAGCATTTCTTCAGTTAAAAATTTTCAAGGAGAAGTCTAAGATGAATATATATATATATATATATCACTATGTACTACACTTCTAAATCTTCTAAATAAAACATGTACGCACCAACATATTTTTGAAAGAGAAGAGATGGATCAACTAGGAACCTGTAAACATTAACCAAACCAGAAATACAGAAGAATGCCATATACCACAGATGCTAAAGTTCTTTATGAAGTGGTCCCTGATATTCCTGGCCCAAGGCTCATTTTGCAGTGAAGCATCTTTGGTAACCTGAGCTAGGGACACCATTTCTCCAATCTCAGCATTAGTCTATTGTCATGGCTCAAAAATAATCTTGCCAATGTCAATTTATAAACCCCCATCCTAAATTTTTATTTAAAATTAATAATTTTAATTCGCAGTGTTCCTACATGCTTATTTAGTGCCCATGGTCATTCATAAAGCAAGATAATTAATTAATCAGGTAAGAAGCATCTACATCTATACCGGACTGGAGCACCTTCACTGAATAAATATGCAAATCCGATATGCTCAAGGCTGACAAGATTCTATTATTAAACTGCTAACGTGTTTATTTCTCCCACAATAGCGAGATTTTTTTCATGAATACGCATTAAGCCCTGTAGTTAATAGCTGTGATGACTAGGTGACACAGGACACTGCTTGAGGACCTGCGTTTGACAGATCATTGACACACAGTCGCAGTTCTTTTCACTTAAACAGGAACCGTGCAATAGGAAATGAGCTGGAGCGATTAGAGATTATTCAGGTTTAATAGCATACATCCTTTTAGCTGGCGTTCGAACAATACACAATGTGGCGGAGTTAAACAGAGGCATCAATTATACTCTCAGAGCTGCTAATAATTTTGACAATATTTAAATAGCACATCCCTTCAGGGCACGGCTTTTTTGCCCTCTCAGTTACACCTGTCAAATGTTTAATTTGCCAAAGGGAAACAGTTTGATTTCTAAGGGCAGTCTTAATACTGTAGAAGCAAATTAGAAAAATTAAACATTATTGAATAGAAGTAACGAGAAGGATTGGAGGGGGAAAATTGCAGGTTTAATTCAACACAGCATGTCAGCATCTGCCATTAATGCAACAATATGATCATGTTCGTCAGTATACTATATACACCTCGAGCTTCTCTAGCAGACACAGACTGATACTGGGCATGGTGTAGGGGCTGAAGATAGAAAACGAAAAGGACAGAAGCAGTAATTTCCACCTGCTGTGCATACAAAATTGTACAGCAAATATACACATAGGTATTAGGTAACAAGTTAAAACTAGCAATTGGTAATTTGTATGGCCATTGGATTAAGAGCATGAATCAAATTTTATATGAATTATTAAATTATAAACATTCATATAGTGGTACTTTTAAACCTAACATGATAATGTCTAGAATATTTACGATTAAATTTTAAAGTAGAAAATACTATGAAGAATCTGAAATTTTACTAGACACAAAATAAGAAGTCTGGTGAGAAAAAAGAATTGGCATCCACCTATACTAGACTGGAGAAACTTCATAAAATACATATGCAAATGCAAACTCTCAATGTCCTGGGGACAGTCACCAACCAACCTCTGAGAGACTCACAGGCATCAAGTTTGCTTCTGAAAGAAACAAGAAATAAAAGGTCTAAAACAGGCTGCAGATCCCAAAGGCGGTACAAAACCCATGTCCACTTCAAACTCTGCCTTAGAAACACAGCTCTGAGCTTCTTGAGCCACCGTGACAAACAGAGCTACACATGTCCCTCCTTGTCTTACTACTTTCCTCTTCTATGGACAGATAGTCAATGAGACAAAAATCCAAAGATATCTAAGACAGGACAGCAGGACTCAAGGACCTCACGACCTAATCCTGAACACAGACTGTAAGAATGTAACATCAGAATCCAGCTGCTGCCCAGAAAACTACAACAGCTCCCACCTTTCATAGATGCCAACCGACAGAGACTCAGTCTGTGGTCCCTACTTAGCTGAAGTAGGTTTACAGCAAGGGAGGTTTTGGTGGACACATGTCCTGCTTCTCTCCCCTCCCTGCCTCCTGCCTGGGAACTCAACAGCCTCGTTGCAGACCTGTATTACGCAGCACCCCCATCCTCATAATGGTGTAAGAAGGGCCATTTACATTCTTATTTCCTCTCTTCAGAGTCCCATCATGCTATCTATTTCTGGTGCGGAGGCCTCAACTCTTCTCAGAGGTCTGGCCATGCTCTTGCCTGTCAGTCTGTCTACAGAGTTAAATAAACTGTACATCGTCATGAAACAATCTGTCCTCTGTAGTATCAGAGACATTCCTATATCTGTAATAAAAATCACAGTAGGGGGCTGGAAAGATGCTCAGCAGTTAAGAGCACTGACTGCTCTTCCAGAGGTCCTGAGTTCAATTCCCAGCAACCACATGGTGGCTCACAGCCATCTGTGATGAGATCTGATGCCCTCTTCTGGTGTGTCTGAAGACAGTCACAGTGAACTGTACAATAAATAAATAAATAAATAAATAAATAAATAAATAAATAAATAAATAAATAAATATTTAAAAAAATCACAGTAGGCTATACTTTGTGAAACTCCTTACAATACTCAATGGATATCTATCTCAGTAGGCTTCATGTGAATCGTGTAGGCCCACATGGCCCTAGAGTAATATCCTATTTCCACTTGGAAACACCAGAAAGTGCAATCTGTAGGCCATCTGTGTCCTTTCAATGTACACAGTGGACACAAACCCTGTTCCCTGCAGAAGGCTGCCTAACAGGCAAAGATCCAGCTACTTTGCTTGACTACTAGTGTATCTTAACATACTTGGCATATGACTTGACTTTCCTGTCATTACAACTACATGTTCACACAATACACAAAGAAGACTTCTGCTCACTCTTGGAATACAAACATAATTTACCATTCCATATTTATGTTTATATTCTAGACGCTGGTTTTGGTTTCTCCGAAAGGTCGCTAGCCCATCAATATTGAAATCTGGTCTTTCTAGTATCTTACCAAGAAGAGAAACACACACACATGCAACAAAAACTCCTTTGAAATTTACAACCATGGCATTTTAAATCATCAAAATGAAATTCGCTACAGAAGCATAGCTTATGGTTATGTGTGTATGCCTGCAAGTTCCTGTGTGCAGGATCCATTTCTTTCTCTCTGCTCAGCACCACCATACCCAGCTTACAGCTCTTCACGTGTTTGTCTGTTAATAGAGTCTTCTAGGGTTGGGGACACTGTTGACTGCTGTATCTCCTCAGCCCGATAGCTAAATGTTCCTGCAGATTCTTCTTTTTATTTATGGGGAATTCCAAAAGCATCTAGGTTATCTAGGTTAGGGCCGGAGGAACGAGGCAATGCTCCTCGGCTCTGTGTTGACATCTGCAATACCCGTCGCATTAGAGATGCTCATGCACTGAATTATGAAACTAGTTTTTAAGTTTCATTTTTATCCTTTTAAGGCAGAATATTTGCTAGCAAGTCATCCATAACCATTAAATTAATTATAAAAACATGAGAACATAATTAAATTGACTTCAAACCTTGAGAGGATAAGAACTATTTTAAAAATATTTTTAAAACCTGCAAAATGGTGATTAAATTAAGTAAGTTCAAAGAACATCTGACTTTGGTTTTCATTCTGTCATGTGATACACTTTCAGTTTTAATATAAATGTTCAAACTTTTTAATGTTCATAATTTTTACAGGGAATAAAACATGGTGTTACATTTAGAAATCCTAATGTTTATCACCATCTGATGCTGTCATGGAAGCAAGTGCTACTTGCACACTCTTAAGAAGTGAGAATTGCAGTTCCTCTAGCTGATGACAATGTAATTATCCTTTCACTGTCAAAACAGAGGTGACTTCCCTTCCTCACACACATGATTAAACATACAAATTCATGCTACTCTCAAATCCTGCAGCTGTACTGAACGTCGGAATCTGAATGAACAAGATTACATGAACAACGGGGCTCAGTGATGATGAAAACCAAGAGTGCAGCCGCCCAGCCCCAACATCCTCATCAGCCTTCCTCCCGCAGGAGCTCGTGTCTAGGCATCCACACGAGCTTTCAACATAATGTCACACCATCCGCAACAACGGGTACAAAAATAACCAGCAAGGAACAGGCACAGAGAGCCTGAATGTCTGTTGGTTTAAGTGACTTCATTATTTATTAACGCGGAGAGAAGTCTGCTTTGGAAAAGTGAGAGGCTTTTTTCACAAGATCTTTGCCACACCATGAGGGCCTCTGTGGGTGATGGCGCCCTACCTGGTCTTTCAGCTGCTGTAGAGAAGTCTGAAGGCTCAGGATCTGACTGAAGAGTGGACTCTGCAGGACAGACTTCAGGAGGCTCAATTTGTCTTCATTTGCAACATCCCCGCGTTCCTTCAGCTTGCTTTGCAAGCGCTCTGCTGCCTGCAGGGCCCGGTTTTTGTCTATTCCAAAGAGAAGCTTCAGTCAATAATAGAATTCAAAAGGCTTGTGAAATCTGTGAAGACTCTTACACCTTCAGAAACCTCAAAATAATCCCCCGAAGTGCACAGCACTGTCATATATGAGCCAAGTGTGAAGCTATAAAAAGATAGACGTCTTTTAATTCAGTTGGAGGACAGTAAAGTTTTAAGACTTTAAATACTTTTTTTCTCAAAATTAAGTAGCTGCTTGGTTAGATTAAGGACCTAGAGGAAGACTAAAATCTTTGTTTCTCACAGTGAAGCTCATTTTGAAGCAGGAACGAGGTATCGTACACACTTAAGCAAAGGGTTGTAAAGTCACAGAAACTGACGCGAAGGATGTGTAACGGACTCAGTGCCAGATGCCCCAGCTCCTGTGAAAGTCACATAAAGACTTACACGGCCTTAACCGTCTAGTCTCTTTTCTTAAAAAGATAAACAACATTGTATTTACATATAATAAAGACAGATAAATTACCCATTAATAAGTGGATGTTGTTGTGAGTGATGAATCACATCTAAAATATAATAACTCCATATATTAAAAGATTAAGTATTCTATACTTGATAATTTAGGAATGCTCAATAACAGACATTTCAGCGTACTATTTCTACCCTTGGAATGTTTTACCCTTAAGTAGCATATTTATAAATGTCTCAAACCCATATAATTCAGATCACTATTACGCGTATTATGAATCCGTGTCTTATGAAAGCAAGCATGTTGACTATGATCTGATAATCCTAGCACCTTATATACATGCTTCCACCAGTGAACTTCTACATGTTCCTGAATTATACAAACACAAGTTCTTACACTTCACTAGTCAATTTTTTTATCAAATAGAAATTCTTCCAATATGTCATCTCACAGTCATGAGAGTATATACAACATATGTGTATATATATTAGCATATGCATCTATTTCATGTACATTACATGCAATATTACACTTATATTACAGTAATCAGAAAAGAGAGGATCACCACCAGAGACAGTGCTTACAGAACAACATCTGGCATTCCACAGATACTGGGTAACTAAATACAAAATCATGTTGATCATGAGTACAAACACACAATCAAGCTAAAAATTCATTCAGAAATTCCAAGCAAAGGTTGATAAAGAGATACCTGAAAACTCTGTTCTGTATAAGTTAGAACACAACTCTATTACTAACATGCACATCAATTCTTCCAGGACAATGCTACTTAGTAACCGCTAACAGAACGAAATCCAGAAAGTGGTGTTTTAATGGAAGCCACACTTTCCCTTTCCTTCTCTTGTAGTATAAGGAACTTCCCTATGTGTTCCAACAATGTTTATGGCCTAAGATTTCAATACAGAATGAGACACAGAAAATGTGACCACACAGAATTTTATGATCAGAGTAGGAACAGAGTCAGGAGTCAAATGTCACAATAGCTCTTTTTCCTTTTATTGACCCATTCCCTCAAAACTGTCAACTGCTGAGCTGTCAGAGTGAACTGTGCACACCCTTCAGTACCCAGGCCCAAGAACTACCTGGAGACACTGCAGTGTGCCCGGCTTTCTATAACCCGTCTCTCTAAAGCACTGGCCCACGCTGCAGTGTGGGGAAGAGAGTACTCACACACAAGTGAAGGAAATCTGATCTCTCAGACAAAATTATCTCATGCAGAAATTAAACTATTTTAAATGGAATTTGAGGTACAATTACTGCCATATTGGGCAGCGCTTTACCTGCACACATACAAGTAAGAATAACAATCCTGTTGTAGTATTAGCTTACTGGTCAGATTCCTAGTGACACCTAAAAGTCATTATTCAGTTCATAAAACAGAGTAGAGTTTCTATCAAGCTTATTAAGCTTGTACACTCCCTCATATGTTTATTTATTTTGAATGATTGTTTCTATAACAATGTGAATAAAATTGCACAAATATAGAAATGCATGACTTAGTTCAATGCTACTGGATAAGAAATTAATCCAACTTACTATAGCTATATAGAGAATAGTGTACTGAGAAAGCAGCTGAAGCATGCTCGCTTCTGACAGCCACAGAGGAAAGAGAAGCCTTCTTACCTATGGTTTCCAACATCTTCTTCAAGATGCCAAACTATAATGATGCCAAACACCAACTAAAAGGAGACTCTGAGGAGAAAGGAAATAAAATGGAGTCATTACGTCTTAATGAAATCTAAAGACTGAAAAGTGCTTGGTGGTATTACCATTCTTTTTATTAAAATGATATTGACTTAAATGTAACAGTTTCATACACAGCAAAGAAATGATTTTAAAACATGCCTAATAGTTGCAATAATAACATATAATGTTGAGATGCAAGAAGGGAAGGGCTGGAAGGTCAATGGGAGGTAAACGGAAGAACTATTCCCAGTGCAGTTACAGCATGCTGGGCGGCATTCAAACACACTGTTCAGTTATTCTCCTAACCCACACTGTCTACCCACCTACAAGAGGAAACAAACCGAATACGTCCCTTGCCTCAGGTGACATCACCAGTGTGAAGCTGAGATATCACACACACACACACACACACACACACACACACACACACACACACACACACACACCATCTGGCTCCAGAGTACACAGTTTAAATGTTACACAGTGCTGCTCCTCACCAGGAGAAAATTTCATCTCACAACTTTCCTCTTCTTTTCAATGGTAGAATGACCATGTAAAGCACTGTCTTCTCTCCTACTTCATTCTTTGTTGCTGTGGTAAAACACTGACCATTCTTTCTTGTGGAGAACAGAGTTTATTAGGTTTCTCTCTCCCCGACATGATCCATCACTGAAGGACTGTGCAGAACACAAACCGAAGCAGGAACTCGGACACAGAAAGTAGAGTCTGTGGAAGACTCATGCTTACTGTCTTGCTCTGAATGCTGACTCAGCTTGCTTTCTTATACAACCCAGGACCATCTGCCCAGGGGTAGCACAGTCCACAGTGGGCTGGACCCTCACACATCAATCATTATTAAGAAAAGGCCCAAGAGACAAATGCACAGGCCAATCTGCTTGAGGCATTTTCTCAATTGAAGCTTCTACTTCTAGATGATTCTTGTTTATGTCAAGTTGATTAGAAACCAACAAATAACTAACCAGCACACCTATAAAGGTTAAACCAATGAAGAAAACTATATTCAGTCTAAATAAAGTCTAAAATGAACTAAACTAGTATAGACATTCAACACAACCAACTGCCCACACAATCTGATCCAGTTGGATCTACACATTTTTCGAACCTATCAGTAGTTCTATCAAAGAAAGATAATAGTACTTATCACCTATGTGATGTTCATATATTTTAAACAAATCACTTTTAAAATGCAATCTTTAAAAATACTCAAGATAAAGTAAACCTATTTATATTAGTGTTCAAAACATAGCTGTTGCATTTCAAAAATTAAGACTTAATCCCCCAACAGAGAGACCCATAGAAGCAGTAGACACCAACTATCGACCATCCATAAGTTCTAGTTGTGGGCACTACACTATCAGGTTACATATAAATGGACCCAAAGTCTATTTCAATAGTCACACACTCTGAAGCACACACCAATCATTACTCAATGGACTTGGAATTGAGAAGAGACGACATCTTAAAGGTAAGGGTCCTCATATTGCCTAAATATAATGTTCCTTCAAGTACCCTTTAGAGTGTTCCTCCAGTGCCTGACAGAGTGCTCCTTTGGTGCCCCAAAGAGTGTTCGGCCGAAGTCACAGAGTCCTTAAGTGGGGAAGTTGGACTTGAAACCCCCTGCCTTATTTCCAAGCCTACGCTCTATCCTACTGCCCCTACTTATTTAGACAGGGCTCATTATGCAGCCCCGGCAGACCTTAATCTCATTATGTAGTCTGCAAGCTCTTAATTCCATTCCCTCTCCTGCCAAGGATAAGAAACATGAACCACTGAACTCATCTTCTATCTCCCGTTTTCTATACTGTCCTGGAAAATAAAATCACATGGTAGAGGTATCGATTTTTTAAAATAGAATGTGTGAGAAGGTGTCTAAGGTGCAACCACCTGTATAAACCAAGAGAATGTGAAATCCATGGTCTGAGGAGATTAATGGATATATATTTGTACGAACCACAAAGCTGCATATTTATAAAAAAGTATTTTCATGCATTTCACAAAAATGCTCACAGTGAAAGGTGGCCAGGCCAGAGGAGAGAGAAGGAAGCACTGAAGTGCTGCGTTCTTCTTTAGTTTTGCAGCTCGACTGAGCACATCCAGAATGAACAAACATAAGCACAATGCCTACTCGAATTTGAGCTACAGGAAAAATGACTAATTTCGTAGTATACAACTCCTGCAAAACTTTAGTGATATTTATACTAAAATCTAAAATTCAAATTTAACTGGTAATTTAATTGACAATCCTATTATATTTGTATTTGTTTAGTAAAACTAAGACATCATTTACAATCTTAGGCCTGTGTGCTTTCTATAAACTTTTATGATAAGGACAGTTTCCCAGATCCTCAATGACCATTTCACTGCCCAACAAGGGTACACAGCACTATTTATTTTTTGCAAGGAATGAAAGATAAGCTAAATGTTTGGCTTTATTGAGGAGCACTCACTAATTGGCCATTTTGCTCTCTGGCAAGCTGTTCTGGAAGAATCAGACATAAACGTATGCAGCCAGTCAGTGCTTCACACAGCACATCATTCTGAATGCGGATCTCACAGCAACTAGCAGAAAACAAACACGTGAACAAAAACAAAAAACAAAACAAAATGCTTTGCTCTAGCACTTCAGTTTGCTTTCTGTTTGCTGTGAAAACACCATACCCAAACGTAATCTGGAGAGAAAGGGGTTATTTCATTTTGTAGGTTATAGTCCGTCATGACGGAAAGTCAGAGCCGAACTGAAACCAAGGCAGTGGAGGGAAGCTGCCTCCTGGCTTGCTCTTCATGGCTCACTCCGTTGGCTCTTATACAGTCCAGGACCACCTGCCCATGAATGCCATCACCCACAGTAGGCTGGGCCCTCCCACAATCATCAAGCAAATATTCCATAGGCTTGCTATTGACCAGTCTGACAACGGCATTTTTAAAACTGAGGTCCTTCTTCCCAGATTGTTCCTAGCTGTGTCAAATTGATGACCCTCAAAACAAAAATTACCCAACTGGCACAGATAGAAATAACTCTCTGGGGAGGAGCTTCAGGAAATGCTCGCTTTTATAGTTAATATGCTCAATTCTTACTAAAACATAAATAAATATAAAATAGTTAAAGCTCATTGCACTGGTTTCGTGGCTCATCAGGGTAGCTCAGCACCTGCCCCTGCATTTAAATTTAGCATCTGTCCTTTGCAGAGCTGCCTCAGCACTTCCTGAAGCTAGCAGACAAATGCCAGACTGTAATCCCCCACAGGTAATCTGTCATATCTGCAAGAGTTTGTGAGAGCAAGGTGCATACTTTCATTTATGCTTCCGACTTTGTAACTATGTAACTGCTGTCTCCAAAGCAGGGGCACAGCATAGCATCTGCCCACACCACAGCTGCCCAGTAGGCGCAAGCAGCCTTTGACTAGCATCTCCTCCTTTGAACTGTCTCCCTCATTTTCTAGGCCAGGATCAAAAATGCTTTCCTCAATGCAAGTTTTATTTTCATGATCAAAGTTATAAGTCTTTCTCAATTCCTACAATAACTGCAGAATTTGTTAATTCTAAAATTACTCCAAAGTCAAAAAAGTTTAACTTCATAAACTACTTCATGTACTGATCAATATTATCTCCTATTAAACATACTGATCAATATTATCTCCTATTAGACATACTGATCAATATTATCTCCTATTAGACAAACTCTTGCTACCTTTGTAGGGCTGTGAGTTAAATACCAACTTCGGGATTAGTGGAAGTTCACTAATGCTATGCTCACATGACAAATATCAGTGACGTCAATGAAAATGTAGGATGCCAAACAATGCTAACAGACAAGGAAAACATTTCTCGCTTAAAATCGGCTTTCACAGGTAGCTAAAATGCTCTCATTTCAAACTCCGTCAGAAAAATATTATATTATAATATAATAATAATTATTATTATAATATAATATAATATAATAATAATGTGTATTTAAATTCACATATTAAACTACATCAGTAAATAAATAATTACACACATACACACATGCCTGGTGGAAATACTATAAAACAAAATATAGCATTCTTGGAGATTGGAAACAAAGAGGAAAAGAACATCAAACAAGAAACACAAATCAACGGACTGAAACAAGTCTGGAGATTTATAGTCACAATAAATTAAACTTATTTGTTAAAGAATAGACTTACTGTCTAGTTTTCAAAAATTAAATTGAGAAGCACAGAATAGTTGAGCTCTTTTGAAAAATAAAACACTTTATAGTCTATACATATACAGTACTCAAGTGGTACATCCCTGGCTTAAAAGGGCACAGTCCAAACATGAGCTGCAGTCACCTATGGGGCAGTCAACAAGTAGGGTAGCCTCAAGTCAGGGAATATCTATCTACAGGGAATTCGCCTTTCCTTCTTTCAAGTAAGCTAAACTCTTTGTGTAAGTAGATCAATAAGTGTATAAATACTTACTGGTAAAATGGTTCAATGTTTGGGACTTGTTTCCAAAAGTGACAATGACTAAGGCAATGCTAGAGTAGCTGAGAAACAAGGCCACCCCTTTTATGAACTACCTTCCTCCAAGGTGGGTATTCCCTGGAGGAACTGCCATGGAGCCATGGAGCCATGGTAGGTAGTAAGGGGCTGCTGCTGGTCACTTCTGGATTTGCATCCAACACAAAACCTTTAAAAGTTTCTTCCTATGAAGCAATGGGTAACCCAAACATAAATCTGTTAAACTCATTCTCTTTCACATATATTGGAATGACAAAGTCATGATATATAGCAATACTAAACTATAGGAAAATGCACTAATGCACAGTCAGATAAACAAGCTCATAAGCAGAAACCATTGCTTTAACTGAGAATCCACATGCTTTAAAGAAGTTTGCACCAGGTGACAATGGTGGCTCACACCTTTAGTCCCAGCACTCAGGAGGCAAAGGTGGGTAGATCTTTGAGTTTGAGGCCAGCCTGGTTTACAGAGTGAGTTCCAGAACAGTCAGATCTACACTGAGAAACCCTGCCCCCCGCCCCAGAAAGAGAGAGAGAGAGAGAGAGAGAGAGAGAGAGAGAGAGAGAGAGAGAAAGAAAGAAAGAAAGAAAGAAAGAAAGAAAGAAAGAAAGAAAGAAAGAAAGAAAGGGAGGGAGGGAGGGAGGGAGAGAGAAAGAAGAGAAAGAGGTATCAATGATATTATTTCCTTTCATTTCTTAGGATTCCTACTGTTATTCACTTCCTTTGTTTTAAAACTTCCCCTCTTTTTAGGGAACAAAGATCCCATGGAAATGAGATACACAGAAAATTATAGTTTAAACATTTTATAAGTTATGGATATATTTATACAACAAATAAATTTGAATTAACTTTGCTTTGAATTGAAGTGGATTTTGAAAGTTATTTTTACTTGTTTTATTCTTTTATTTTTTGTGTATGTGTGTTTGGTCTACATGTATGTCTGCATTCATTTTTTAAACGGCTGCCTCAAGGAGAGGTATTCTTACCCCTTCAAAAACTTAAGTATTTCCTTCCTAAATTACAGACACCCCAAAACACAAAAATACTGTTTTTATAGACTTGTATCTACTTCCCGAGTTACACATTTAAATTATAATGTGTATGTTTTTAGTTAAATTCTTTTATCCTCTGCTTGTAATCTACTCCAATGTCAATTCTAGAGTTGGAAAAACCTCAACACATACGTAGCTGAGAGACACACTCACTGGCCTTGGTCTTGGTTCACGTAAACCGGTCGTCTCTAAGTCTGTGGCTTACAGCTGTTGCTGCCCTTCAACTATAAAGCTGGCGGAACAATCTTAAAGAATACAAGGTAAATTAAATCTGCTTACAGTGATTCTATTATTTATGGCTTCCCTCCGCCTCTTCCAGCAAGTTGTTGTGTTATTGTTGTTGCTGTTGTTGTTATCCTTAAGAATCCAAAATAAACATTAAAATGGGGTTCTGATACCTTGTCTTTGGCATATCTCTCTTATTTTCTACCCACACCCCTAGATGACAGGAGCCTTCTCCGGAGTCAACTGCCCTCAGCATACTGACTCAGGAAATGGTGCTTCGAACAGATTCACTCTCTTCTGCTCTCTTACTCCCCGGTGAACGTCAAAGGAATTTGGATTGTTAGGCAGTTTGCCTCTGCTCACTACCACATTTTCAGGGTTAAGGGCCAAGATACCAGATGCCACACATATTTTTGGACAGAACCAGGCAGAGGGATTCCTCCAAGGGTGGCTCTGGCAAATAAATGTGTCAATACGAGGAGAGTCCAGATCCAGCCAGGAACCCACAGAACAACTCACTTCTGCCACTGTTTTCTTTGGAGACCTCAAACCCACAGAAGGATAAACTCTGTGGCCTCAGGTGTAATTCCTATACTGGAAATTAATTCTCTGGGGAAGTTACTCCTGGTGCTTGCTGTTTGTCCTTTTGCCTGCCTGGAACAAGGCAATTCCCCAGTGAGCCTGAGCACAGTGTGTCCTTGGTGCTTATAAAATGCATGGAGAGGCAAGCATCCCCATAGACACAGAACACAGCTGGCAGTTGGTCTGCAAGAGTTCATAGTTACAGAAGGAGAGGCTGGTACTGAAGATGTCTGTCATTCCTTGGCCTCCTACTCAGTCACAAGATTTCCATTGAGTTGGTGAGAGGGGAGAGCCAATCCCGAGGCAGAACAATATGTGGTTTTGTCAACTCTAACAGAGGCATTCCTTAGTGGAGTTCTAAAAGGTAGTGAATAGAGACAAACTTCACTGAAAAACACTATGGAATTAGGACAGTGGGGAGAGGAGAGAGGCAAGGTTCTGTCTAACAACCTCAAGTATATACAATTCTTCCAATGTCATTTTCTACGGTTTTCTTTCTAGCTCTTAAGAGTAACTCTATTACAAACATTGTCCACTATTTCCCAACGTGTTTCTCCAGTTCTTGAATCTTTCCTACAGAAATCAAGGGTGTCCTCTATTATACCACCTACATAGTTACCCTGAGCTACAAAACACTGCACATAATTAGATATTTTTATCCTTCCTCATCAATCAGTGCTTCTATATTCACTTTGTGACTTCCATGATTTCCCTTTGCTGGAGTAAAGGGAAAGTTTACAAGTTACCTCAGGAAAAGGCAGGCTCATGTTTCTGATCTGCAGTTGTCTGGTAAGAAAACAACACTTTAGAGCTATAACTAATGTGGCCATTTTCTCTCCCACGCTTTGCTTGTGGTGACTAATGGGTTGTGAGCCCTCTGGGTTGAGTTCCAGGTCTCTTCAGGGAAGAGAGGGCTGTGAGGGAGTTGAGAGTTTTGAGTGAGCATACCGTCACTGTCTAAGCCCATTCTTTACAGTGCTTTCCAGAGAGTTCTTCAAAACCCTCAAATTCAGCTGGTGTAATGCATCAACACTTTCTTTCACAATTATTAATGATGGATTATTTTAAAATAGTAAAATCTCTATGTTTTATCTCTAAGCCTGCTAACACCAGATTTTATAGACACAGAAGCACACCACCAGAGATGTTAGTGTAGCCTCATTATATGCCTCTTGATACCAAAATTGACATATGAAGACTTTACATTATAAAACATCAAACTTATTTAAATTATTTTGGCTACAAATGAATTTAGAAATGGGGGGGGAAGAAGGAGGAAAGATTAAAGCCCTGGCCATATTCTGCATAATTTTTCTGATGAAAAAAGTAGCCCTACTCCTCAGGCATAATCCTCCATCAAACACTACTTTAAACATATTTCCACTGAAATATCTAAAGTATAGGCAGGGTTGTAATCTACAAATGAGCACAACAATCCATCTATTCGGAGCTTTTCAAATATGCTGCTCACTAACAGCAGCTAATACAATTGCAACGTGCAGAGCATGGTGCTGCACACCTTTCGTCCCAGCGCTTAGGAGGCAGAGGCAGGCAGAACTCTGTTAGAAGCCAGCTTGGTCTATTTGGAAAGTTCCAGGATAGCCAGGGTTACACAGAGAAACCTGTCTTACTAAATACAACTGAACTGTCTGTGAACTACGTATCCTGTCCCCGTTCCCTTGAGCTGATGATATGTGCTCTTCACAGATGCTTTCAGACAGAGGCTCAGGAGTCAGTGTTTTCCCCACGCAGACAGCCTGTAAACAACAGAGCCAACGTGTAGATAGATCCAACCTGGGAATCCACAGTCAAGGAAGTCCACAGCATCAAGTCCCACTTCTGGCTTCTAACAGTCATGATATAGGACAGGCAACATTTACAGGCTTTCAGATTAAATAATTCAGGTAGCTGGGCTTTCCGAGTTTCATAGTTGCTTTTTTAGGTAAGTCTCTTGAATAAACAATTCACTTTCTTAATTATGTGATGCTAGGCTGAGTATTGTCCTCTTTGAGTTGTTCTAACCACTTGGTAAAGTCAGCTATAGCTAACATTTGCAAATGCCTACAAGCAATAGACATACAAAACTATTTTGATTACTAATTTGTATCTGACGTAATGCCTGTATATTAAGTTCTGTATTTTTGTATTTCCAACAGCTATCACAATAAGTCCTTAATTTAATCAAAGTTCCTCACTTCTAAAGTAAGAACAGCAAACTGCCCCATTATTATCCATGTGGCAAAGCCAAAGGTTTTATGATACCTTTCCCACTTACTGAAAACTCCTTTTTGTATATAGTATGATGTGTGTCTGTATCTGTGTGTCTGTGTGTTCACATCATGTGTATAAGAGTGCATATGTGCCTATGTATTTGGAGGCCTGAAGTTGACATTGCCATCATCCTTGACAGATCTCTATTTTTTAATTGATGCAAGGTCTACCTGAACACAGGGTTCATGGACCCCTAACGACTCCAGCCAGTCCTCTGGCTTCCAGTTATCAGACTAAGGAGATCTCCAATGTTGCCTGGATTATTTACATAGGTTCTGAGTATACAAACTCTGGTCCTTTTTCTTGCATGGAAGTACTTTATCCACTGTGTCATCTCCTAAACCGGGAACACCTTTTATACTACCTACAGTCCTGAAAAATTGTCCCCTGCCCCTTGGGGATTGAAAGAAGTAGAACTTAACCTGACAAATTGTAAAATTCAGTTTAGTCTAAGTACTGACACATAAAGTGTTATTAACCAGAGATTAGTGGAAAGAGCTTAGTTCTGATGTACAGCAAGACACAGAGAAGCAACTGTTAGTGGGAAGGAAGAGCTTGTAATAAAGTGAATAAGCTGAACATGCACAAAGACACACGGAGCAAAGCATGTGGATTGACTGCCAGGGAGAATAGTCAGCACTTGAAAATGTTACAGAGGCATCAGACGTTTTTATTACAATATCCATCATATAAAATAAATTGATGGTATTGGTTGCTTTAGAAAGTCAACCAAAAAATAAAAATATACAAAAAATAAAAATATACATATTAATCTAGAAATGTAGACATTGACACAAATTAACAAGTCCAAAATTAACAACTGTATTATTTCATCAAGTACTAACTAAACACTGAAATATTCCTAGATATGAGGCATCAGGAGAATTAGCAACAGGACAAGCTCAGAGTCCAGGTTTTCCACTCTCCTTAAAAGACTGCTTTATTCCATCTCACCCTCCCCTCCTCCTCTTCTCTTTTCCTATTCCAATAAGACACAGAGAATCTAACTTTCTTCTCCTATTGTTTTGACAAGATACCATGAAAGACAACTCAAGAAGGAAAGGTTTCTTTCAGGTCACATTTCAAGGGTCCATTCCATCCTGGTAAAGAAGTCAGAGCAATAGGAGCTTGAAGCAGATGACTACAGTATGGTGGCTGGAGACTCAGAAGGCAGAGAGCCCTCAGTACCTACCTGTGCTCAAACTCAGAAAACGAAGAGCCCTCAGTGCCTCTGCTCAAACTCAGAAAATGAAGAGCCCTCAGTGCCTCTGCTCAAACTCAGAAAACGAAGAGCCCTCAGTGCCTCTGCTCAAACTCAGAAAACGAAGAGCCCTCAGTGCCTCTGCTCAAACTCAGAAAGCAAAGAGCCCTCAATGCCTGTGTTCAGGTCACTCCTTTTTTCTACAGTGAGGGATCAAAACCCAAGAAATGGTGACACCTACTTTTAAGATGGGTCTTCCCACTGCAGTTTAACCTAATCAAGAAAATACTGCACTGCACAGGTGTGCTGAAAAGCTTGTCCCATGAGTATGTCTACATCTTGTCAAGTTGGCAGCCAACAGTGGTCATCACACAGGCTTTACACATGCTAGAAAAGCGCTCTAGCCACATTCCTTGCTGTCAGATAAAATAAGACACTGGTATTGTTCAGTGTGATCAAGCAAGAAGCTTTCTTTCAAACAGTTTTTACTGATAGAGTAATCCTCAAACGTCATTGTACATTTTTAAATACTCATGTTTCCAACCTTAAGCCTCTTGCTTTCCCATGTGTACATTTTACATCGACTTTTTCTTCACAAACAAGTTAGGGACCAGAGTTTACATATCTTCACATCTAATCTCAATATGTTTTAAAATTAAAAGATGAATACCAAAACTATATAAAAATCTTCATTTGCCTGGCATGGTGACTTAAAGCACGAGAATGGCAGAGAATAAGGACACAACCCTACGTCTGAGGCCAGAGCAGAATGGATGCCAGCACCATGCTGTGATGTGCTAGGCACCCAACACTATCATCGTCGGGAATCAATAGGAATCTGAAGATGAGACACATCAACCCCTCCCTGGAGGATGAACAGAGAAAAGAACAGATCCAAGAAGGAAAGGAATCTTTTGTTGAGGAACAGATACTTGCTAAGGCCAGAAACCGTAAAGAATGCAGAAGATCACAGGACAGCATGGTGACAGCTCTCAGTAAGGTCCTAAGAGGAGCCAGGAGAGCACCACTTCCTTGCCCTGCCTGGGACTGCCCTGTGGGCAGAGCAGAGCATACAAGGCTGAAGGCTGCAAATGGGAAACATTAAAACTTATATTTTAAAAAAACACCAATTTTGGAAGTAGGGTAAATAATTTCCCAAAGAAAGAAAACAAACAGCGGGGCTACAACAACACAGAACAGAAAAACAAAGCAAACAAACAAGCAAAAACCACTGGGAGTCCAGCGCAGGGAAACAGCAAGAATAAAACAGAAAGATGGACACATTCATAGAAACAACTCAAAAGACTCAATCAAACCCAGGAGCCGGGGGCAAAGGAGTCAGGCAAATGATATCAACAGAGTTTGACTCTTAGAGTTGTTAATCTGAGATGCTAGATATACTGTGAGGCCTGTTAGCTGAAAAAAATATCAGCAAAGAGGACTTTCACAGCTTTCTAGACTGCTGGAAATGTGTTCCTTATAGACATGCTGAATTTGAAATGGTTCTAAAAAATAGCAAATAATAGAGGATAAATTGCAGCAAAGCACAGCTGATCATTCAGTTGTTTCCTTTTTCCTCTGGAGATAGATCTACAGCAGACCAAACCTTCACAAACCTGCTGAATAATGCACACAGCAGACACTGCACTAACGTGTGCTGACTGGCATCTAGAGGACACATTGCATGAACGTGTGTGAGTAACCAATTATTCAAGAAAACAACCCCAGGCTGGACAGATAGTGGCGAAGAGTGACCATTGTCTTTGCAGAGGACCTTGATTCAGTGCCTACACAGTGTGCATAAGTTAACCACATCTTTTCTTTACCTCCAAGGATACCAGAAACACATATGGTGCACACATATATATGTGTGTGAATATAATATATGTATTTCAAAATACTGGTGCACATAAAAGTTTTTTAAAAGTTTAAGGAAGAATAACTTGGGGACACCGAGTGGATAATCAGTGGTCTCTAAACAGTTGCTCAACACAAAGACCAATGAAGAGGGCAAAGGCAAAGGAGAGAATTGAGAAATGAGGTTAGAATGAAGGAGAGAGAGACTGGAAACACACAGCTCTAAATGGCTGTCTCTATCTGCTCCTTTCCCTCAGAGCTCAGGGAACCTATGGAAGAGGAGGCAGAGTGTCTAAGCCAGAGGGGATGAAGGACACTAGAGAGCCCTCTAAATCAACTGAGTAAAGCTCATAGGAACTCAGGGACACTAAAGCAGCATGCACAGGGCCGATATGGGTCTGCACCCACTTACATCTACACACACATTGCAGCTTTTAGTTTGGTATTTTTGTAAGATTCCTGAGTGTGTCTGATTCTTGTGCCATCTCTTAGGGCTCTTTTCCTTCTGTTGGTTTGCATTCTCCAACTTTAATGTGATTTTTTTTATCTTGTATTTTATTTTGTTAGCTTGTATTGTTATCTCTTAGAACTCTGTTCTTTCCTAATGAAAGACAGAAAGGGAGTGGACCCATTAGAGAGAGGTGGGGAAGAACTTGGAGAAAGGGAGGGAAAACTGTAATCAGGATGTAGTGTATGAGAAAATAATCTATTTTTAACAAAAGGAGAGGGAGAACTGTGATTAGAACTCCAAGAGAAACAGATATTTGAAAATATAATACTAGATATAAGAATTATCCTAGTGATAGTGGATATTAGCTCAAATGTTCAAATTACCCTAGATGCACAGAACACATGAAACTCAAGGATGACCAAAATGCAAATGCTTCACTCCTTCTTTAAAAGGGGAACAAGAATACCTTTGGGAGGAAATAGGGAGGCAAAGTTTAGAACAGAGACTGAAGGAACATCCATTCAGAGCCGGCCCCACATGTGACCCATATATATACAGCCACACAATTAGATAAGATGGATGAAGCAAAGAAGTGCAGGCCAACAGGAACCGGATATAGATCTCTCCTGAGAGACACAGCCAGAATACAACAAATACAGAGGTGAATGCCATCAGCAAACCACTGAACTGAGAATGGGACCCCTGTTGAAGGAATCTTAGAAAGGACTGAAAGAGCTTGAAGGGGCTTGAGACCCCATATGAACAACCAACCAGAGCTTCCAGGGACTAAGCCACTACCCAAAGACTGTACATGGACTGACCCTGGGCTCCAACCTCATAGGTAGCAATGAATAGTCTAGTAAGAGCACCAGTGGAAGGGGAAGCCCTTGGTCCTGCCAAGACTGAACCCCCAGTGACCGTGATTGTTGGGGGAGGGCGGTAATGGGGGGAGGATGGGGAGGGGAACACCCATATAGAAGGGGAGGCGGAGGGGTTAGGGGGATGTTGGCCAGGAAACCGGGAAAGGGAATAACAATTGAAATGTAAACAAGAAATACCCAAGTTAATAAAGATGAAAAAAAAAAGAATTATCCTAGTGGTAAAACTCTCTTAGTCTCTTCATGCTGGAGCATGCTTAACAGACCAATTTGTAATTTTTACATTTATAAAATGATTGCTGCTAAACACGAGGCAGGGGACAGTATTTACATTCAATTAAGCCAGGTCTGGTGACATAGATCACAAATCTCCACTACTCAGGATGATCAGACATTCGAGGTCAGCCTAAGCAATCTAGAGAACCCTTCTCAAAGAGAAGGTGGGGGTGGGGCACTCGGAGATGGTTCACAGCGGGCAATTTGCTGTACAAGTGCTGGGAATGCAAAGTTCACACTCATACCAAATATGACTCATTTGATAGAATGTTGGTCCTTGCACTAATTTTAAAAAATGCTGATAGGAAATAATCTTGATAATTAAAAGTAGGGGAAATCAAAGTAGTCTAATTAAAAAGTCAGTGATCTAAAGGGTAAATTTAACAAGCCTACCAGAATAAACAATATTCTCATAAGCTCCAAGATGAAATAAAGCTCACATATTATGGAATGATGGAATATTTAAAAGAGAAAAGTCTACCATGATCTTAGTCACTAAACCAAAGCAAATTTACTTTTGGATCTTCTTAATTATATAAGCACACACCCAGGAAGATCAAATCTGACCAGAAGCATTTCCCATGATCTGTAGTGAATAACTGCTAGACAGAGCCCTACACTGCTGTGAGAACAGAGATATTCTGTCTAAATCCTAGGATAACCAGCTCAGTCCTCAGAACCAGGACTGCTAGGAGCTGAGTCAGCAAAGGGTGGCAATGTCTAGCTTCCTGGCAAGGTTCCAACTAGTTCAGATAAGGAAAAACTTATTTAAAAATTATAAGGCAATACGACCCTGAACACGAACTTTAGATATGTTAGGCTAAATTAGCATCAATTCAGTGCCCTAATTACTGATTCGCTACCATGATAAACTCCATATTTAGCTACCAAATGCAGTTCTCTAGCAATCTTGTGGTTCACCTTGACAAGTGATTTTTTTTTCTTTCTGGAAAAAAAAATTTTTTTTGCTTTTTCAATAAGCGTGTCTTTTTACTTAAATAACTCACCTACCACTCAGCTACATTCATTAACTGTGCTTTACTAACACTGAAGAGACCACACCTGATTTTAAGATGCTGTTTTCTGTGTTTTCTATCATACTTTCAACTAAGTGGTCAGAAAGCAGAAACAAACACATAAAGAGTTTTATGACCCAGCTGGACAGGTGTCCTTCCGATGCCTGTGTTCCAGGCACTTCTAAGTCTGAGGAAGAAGGCTCCCAGCCTGACAATGATACCTTTCCTCAAAAGACCAGACAAAAACAATCCAAGAAACGCTGGATGGATGCCACCAGCAGAATACTTTGTCCAGGCACAATGACGCAGTTTCTTTTGACCACGTCTTCCCCGCAGCTTAGATGCATGATTTAAAGTGCTGTGTTTACCAGTAGCCAGGAGCCAGCATATCTATTCAGCTTCTGAAATACAGCAAGTTCTAAATGATGATACTCTGTGTGTAAAGTATAGCAATGACTGCAGGACTTTTTTTTTTTTTTTTTTTGAAAAGAGGAGGACAAACATCTCATCTGTAGTTTATATTTTATTGCATATTTAAATAATATTTTGAAGAAATTGTACTAAACAAAATAAATTGTTGAAATAAATATCATCTATTTTTGCATTTCTCTATACCATGGTTCCTAAGAGTTTTTAAGATTATCTATTTGAGATGGTCCTGGGTTACAGCACTTGCTGCTCTTGCACAGCACCAGGTTTCCATTCCCAACACCCACATCAGTCAGCTCCCAACTGGCTGTCACTCTGGTCCCAGATCAGACAACCTCTTCTGGCCTCGTATCAGCCCACAGGCACCTGCACCTACACACACACACACACACACACACACACACACAAACACACACACACACACCTTTGTAATTACATATGTTTCCTACCTTTGTTGAAAAGGCGTGATCTAGAATAAAATAGATTTTCAGCTCATCCTATCTCTAATTCTTGGTATACTCAATGGTCTCAAAATGGAACATTTACAGAATAGGTATTATTTGTATAATCCTAACAGCAAACCATTCCTTTACTGGTTAAAGCCTTATATATTCGTCTTGTATGTTTTTATATGGAATTACAGACAACTCTAACAAAGTGACTTTTAAAATACTAAAAATATGCACACACATGAAAACAACTTTGGCAGAGAGTCTGGAAATAAAACAACACTCGCTATATTATAAATATATAATATATAATATGAATATATGCTATGCTCAGAGGAAGGATTTATTCAATTATTTACTCTGATTTATTCACCTTATATTATTAAAAGTTAAGGATCTTGGATCCTGTCATTTTAAAATACCCAGTAGTATTTTTGTAACATCTAGTAAAAACGCTGAAATTCTATGACTACCCAAAAGTTGCCTGACCTTAGGAAGACTGAAGACACACAGCCAAGTATAAAAGTCTGATGCACACTGAGACACAGGACTCAGAATACACTCTCCTAAAATATGCTCCTTTGGCATAAGGATTATTTTGATACGAGGCAATGAGTACCAGAAGACACAGCAACTTTCCTTGACTCTCCCTTCTAACCCAAGTGGAGCAAAACTTTCCTCTCTTTAAAATAACACAAACTTACTGTTATATACTTATGTGTATATATATATATATATATATATATATATATATATATATATCCTTTATTGTTACTAGTAAAGATGTCATTAGCCTTTCACATGCCAGTAAAGTCAATTCCTACTGTACACACCAGAAACACATGCACACAAACACACAGACCTACAGACACACAGACACACACAGGCCTATCTGTCACCTCGGTTTAACCACTCGAGGTATTCATTTCTGTGTAGCCTTCTTGCAAGTAAAACTAGAAGCATGGATCATGTGTGTCTGATCTTTCTGCCAGTAAATCTCTCTTTTGCTGTTTCAATTTATAGTTCTCAACTACAGGACCTAAGAGGTTCTATAGCTGAAGTCACTACTCACTACAAAAGTAAAAATAAATACACTTCAACTGAATAGTGAAAGTACAAAAGAATCCTAAGCCACTAAATTCTCCTAATTGTATATCCATATTCAGTGAACTAGTAGAGAGCAATGAACAGAACTAAGTCGTAACTATGACTTTAAATTACTTTAGTTTGAACTCTAAAAGAATTACATAGTGAAAAAGCTGTGGCCTTCTGTATAACCAATCCATTCAGTTGAGTCAAGCTCTGTGAGTGCGGACTCATCTGCAGTGACAGAGAGCACACTGTTGGTCCCTGAAGAAGGGGGATGGGCAGGTAAGAAGGTAGAAAAGAAACAAAAGGGCCATAAGGAAACCTTTTAGAGTAACAAATATACTAAATAGCCCCGTGCCTCCCTAAGAAAACAAGAACCTCCTGGGTTGAACAAATATTCAGGCTAGAAAGCAATAGTAATTCAGCCCCAGATGAATTATCCTGTTGTCTCCTAGCAGCTACAAGAAAGACTAAAAGTGCTTGCTGACATAGCCTGATCCAATCTATACTCAGCAACCTTCATAATGAGCAGCACTGCAATGCTATACCTGTGTACGTGTATGTACATGTCCCTGTGTATGCTTGCCTATGTGAAGGAGCTGCATGAGCCTGTAGAAACCAGAGGTACACCTCAGATGTTTTCCTTTATCACTTTCTATATTTGAGATAGTCTCACTGAATTTAAGAGTTCATGGACTAGCCTTGGCTAGCTGGCCTATGAGCACCAGAGAGCCTCCTATCTCTAACCCCTGTACCCTTGATTGAATGTATGGCCCTGCTATTGTATTTACATGCATGTATTTAGATGCATGGTGGGGATCTCCACCTTTGATTCCCATGATGAAAAGGTAATCAGTTCATCGACTGAGCCATCTCTCCACCAAATCCCGTGTCATACTTTTCAAATCAGGAACAGAATGACTACACTCAGCACTCCCAAGAAAACTGTGAACATGGTAGAGAAAGAGAAAGGAGGCCAGGCAAGACTCTACTAGACTCTTCACAGGATACACCACACACACACACACACACACACACACACACACACACACACTAAGCTACCTTTTCTATTCATATCTATAACTCCTCAAAAGGAATTATGAAAAATACAACTATGTACATGGTAATTAAAGAAATTACCTATCAACTACATACTCAGAACTACCAATCATAAATATTCAACAGAATCATTTTTTGTTAAAACGTGTGTTTATGTGTGTATGTATGTTTAGTTTACTGTCTATGTTTTCCCTTCTCACTTTTCCCTCACGCATTTATTTACAATATCTTAGACCTGGAGATAAAATAGTTTATCAGAATAAGAATATTAAATAAATAAAGATAAGAATTCCCTAAGCCCAAGAAGTCTAACTACCATAGGCAAAAAGACAAAAGACAGGAAGGAAAGAAAGTGTCAGAACGTTAGTCTCCGTTTCCTCTGTTGTTTCATTGGCTTTCCTTCACCCAGATGTCCATAACTGGAAGAATGGCTTTCGCATGTCTCTAAATCATCAAATGTAATTTCAAAATCCAAATGAGAGTTTTGTCATCTGATCACATATGATCACTCTGCCTTTTTAATCTTCTATTTGTTTTTCTAAAAGGGGGAAATCTTCAAAAGGGGAGAAGATAATGACCAAGAATAGGCCACAAAACACACATGGGACACAGGTTCTAAGTCAATGAGATTGTAGGTGTAGTAGTATGCTCCTACATAATCCCAGCACCACCGAGGTGGAGGCAGAGGAATCAGGAGTTCAAGGCCAACCTGAAATACATAGTGAATCAGGTTAAGCTGATTAGACCCTGACTCAAGAAGCAGGATGTTAATTAATTTAACAAATTGTGTTATTTTAATCACACACAAAACTCATCATGCTTACATTAATACTTTCTTCTTTACTGAATCTGTTTTATTATTTTTAAGGCTCAGAAATATTTTAAGAAAATTATGCTTTTATAAAACACTAAAAAGAACTAATGTTCTATCTTCAGAAAGGAAAAACCCCTAGATACACAGTACCCAGCGAACACTTAGGGAAAGCAGTAGGCCTTGGGCCAGAGATGAACTAGCCTTTCCTCAAATAGCAGTCTCCCTTTCCTACCAAGCATCACATTACCACAATGCTCAGACTACCCAGCTGCCTCCTCTCTGTCCTCTCTCCTTCACCCTGGGCCAGCCTATCCTTCTGTTTCTAATCAGCTTACAGGCTGGGTTTCTCCAAGAACTTTCTTATGGGAGAAGGAATACATCCTCTTCCTTCAAACTCATGGGAAATCCAAATCCTTACCACCTAAGCATATGACTACTATATTTGGAGAGTTTCTTAAAAGAAATAATTAAGGTAAAATGGGGTAATCAGTGGCCTTAACTAATGAGACCAGGCATTTTCTTAGGAAGAAAACAGGTCAACACACAGAAAGGAAAAAACATGAAAAAATACAGAGAAGTTAACAAGGCAAAGAAACAGAAACCAACCAAATGCCACACGTGTTGATTGCCGTGCTTGGGAACCAAGGACATCACTTCCTGTTATCACCAGCAGATATATTATAGTTCTCCAGCTGTAGAGTCCAGTACACCAGACTGGAAATGGGATGCCGTTTACTACACACACACACACACACACACACACACACACACACACACAGTAGCTATGGACGAGAGCAATGGGTAGAAGATGCCACAAGAGTCTGGAAGGACATGACAGGAGAGCCTAGGCTGCTTTGAAGGGGACAGTTGGTAAAACAAGGACATTTGGATGACTTTTCTGAGATCACAGATAAGAATGAAAAACACTGGGAAAAACAAAACTCCAGCTCCACAACCATCCATGCTTCCTACCACTTTCCCTTGACCCAAACTTTCGATTCTACTCTAGAAGTCTACAAACTGATATTCCCCTCTAGTTTCTGCCACCCACCTCCTTCCCAACCATTTCACCTACAGGTCTATGCTCTCTTCTTTATGAGAAACACTAACTTACGTTAACAGCAGCAACAACAGCAAAACTATTATCACTTCATCATGTCAAACAACCTAAGACCCTTTGGCCGCTTTTTCTGAAGACCACACACAAGGGCTTTCTATTGTCGACTGTGATCAGTAAAGACATCAAGCTCCCAGAACACTGTATTTATTTTGTATGCCTCCTTCTGACCCACCTCCAGTCCTGCCACTGCTTAATCTGATGCAACAAGTCTCCAAAGCTTGCTGTCTAATTACTGCCTAGCCACCATATTGAGGGCACCTGATTAATTAGCACTGATTTCTCTGCCCACTCTTTCTCCTATGGAGGCCCACTAAAGTTATCTAACTAATTACAATATAACAAATTTGCCATACTAGTTTCTCAAATCTCTGTAAATACTATTCGGTACCCAAAGCTTAAATTTAAAAGAGAAAAATACCTGTCTTATCAGCAAACTGATGCTTGAAACAATTTAACTATATTTACCCAAGGCAATTCTACCAAATGTTTATTTTTACAAACCCACTGAAGTGAGACACATCCCCCGGACAATCTAGCAATCCTGAATTCACTACAAACTCATCTGTTTCTTCGTTCTTGAGTGTAGACCTTCCTCTGGCAGATGGGGTGTATATTCCACTGTATTTGGAGGCACGTCCAGTACAGTGTGTCAACTTTGCCTCAAAGTATTCGATGAAATTCAGAGTATGTTGACCATAATATAAATGTAAAATATGTAGCCAATCTGCAACTCAACTCAAGTCAAATCTATGAGGACAGACTTGGGATGTACTCTGCAAAATAATCTTTCACTAACTCAGGACAGTTACCATGGAAGCCACTTACTATTGCTCAGAAGCTTCTAGACCCCTCCCAGCTAGTCTTACCTCCAAAACATGTATCCAAGATTTCATACGGAAACCACTTTGCCTACTTTAGTTAAATGTTGAAAGCGCCAAGCACTGAATCAATGCAAATTTGCATTTCTGAAATTATCGCTCTAGAAACCTCCAACCAGCCGGGAAGTATGCTGTATAGACAACCTTTACTCCCTCATGGTGTTCCCTAGTTAGAAAGCATCTGAAATTCAAAGAAACCCCCCAGGGACTCAGACAGGAATTTGGAGCACCCTAAAAACAAACTTAACTCCCTCACCAAGCCTCATCAGGGTTCTGTGGTAAAAGAAGAATGTGGAGGAAGAAAGAAATCCAGAAGAAACTAGAAGAATCCAAGGGAAAAAGAACGCGTGAAAGACAAAGTGCACATATGTGCTGTAATCAATATGTTGAAGAAAAAAAAGTCCCATCAATTTTTGCTTTTTTTGTATTTAAATGGGGTGAGGAAGATAAGACAAATTACAGAGCATCCCAAATTAGCTTTCCTGGATCCTGGAACACATAATAGACCAGGTGCATTTATTCAAAACTTATATTAGAAGTTCAAATCAAAGGCGTTCAAAGTTTAATTTTATTAGAGTTTTAAATGCAATTGCTAATCTGGATTCTATCAGGCTCTAAAACAGTAAGATACTAAGTTGGATAACTTGACCGCTAAGAAATCATCATCTCTGTACAAATTCTACACGCAAAATCCTCCCATACCCCTAGAACCAACCCCCCCTCCTGTGTTCCCAGATTACTCATTTTATAAAGGGCATCCTAAACGAAGGTCTATGGACACACAAAGGTGATGTCGACTGCACAGCTGTCCTACAGCACAGGATGAGGTGACCTGGGCTCAGTTCTCAGATTCATCCCCTCAGGACACTGAAACAACGCCTCCGTGAGGAGTTTTCCCTCTAGCTGGTGAAGTCACCGTCCTCTTATCTGAGGCTAGAAGGAAACCCCAGCCTCCGCCCGCAGGCCTGCCTGTTCGCGGCGTCCTCCCCCAGCAGAGCAGCCCCCTAGCGCCCGCCCAGGCTGCCACCGCCCCCTCCTCCTCCTCCGCCTCCTCCTCCCGGCCGCCTATGACCCGGGAAGGAACTACCCAGTCCCCGAGCCCCTGGAGAATAGCAACCCAGGGCGCACCATCGCGCCCCACGAAGCAGGGCTCCAGCACAAAGCGCCTCCCGCACGCTTCCCCACCCCCACCAGGCCCCGGCCCTCCCGCACTCCCCGGGCCCGCGCACAGCAACAGGCGCGCAGGCCGCGGGGAGAGCACAGCAGGGAGCGCGCAGCCGGGGAAACTTCCAGAGTCTCGGGGGCAGGGCTCGGGCGGGGCCGCTTACCCTGCTCGCCGGCCTGGAGGAGACTCCCAGGGTGGGTAGAGCGCTCGGCTCCTCTCCGCTTTAACCACGGCCCCAAGAGCTCGGTGTGGCGGGAACGCTCACGCGTAGCCAGGGAACTGGAGCCCGCGGCCGGCCAGCCTCGCTGCGCGCCGACCAGGCTCCCGGAGGCCGCCGGGCTGCGGGAAGCCGTGACGCCGGCGGGGCGCGCTGGCCAATCAGGGGCGCGGCCCAGCCGCCGCGGGGATGGAACGACCGGCGCCCGGGCCGGGGCCCGCGTGGTGACGGACAGCGCGAAGGCGGCGGGGCGTGGGGCAGGCTCCTAAATGTGACTTCCAAGGGAAATGCCTTCTTTTTTAAGTATAGCATTTCCCTAATATTGCGCGGGAAATACTTTCTCTCCAGTGTTGTTGATATTTTATCAAAAATAATTGAACTGGGCTAAGAATGCAGTGTTTTATGCTCCCAGCCCCAGTCTCTAGTTGCAGTTCTAGTTCTCGGTGAGAACTGCCCTCTGCATTCGTGGCCTGTGCGAAGTGGCCAAGGGAAGTCCTTGTTTGAGAAATTACTTAGCACATCAAGATGCATTCTTAGCCTGGTGAGCCAATTAAAAGAATCAGCAAACTCCTGAGAAGAGCTCAGAGTTGTCTGCCACTGGAGGTAGTGGTTGGGAGCGGTGGTAGTGGTGGTGGTGGTGGTGGTACATTTCTATTGACCTCAGTTCTGAGTCCCACAATCTACCCCAGCCCTACACCTGTTAAAGAAAATACAGCTCTCTCTTTTTTCTAAGTCTAATATTAGAGTGTGCAATTTAAAACTCTCAGAATTTAGAATTGCGTTATAATTTTATTTTGTCTACTAAAAAGCAATTTGAGAATTTGAGTTTCTCTAACATTTACTAAATATTGAAGGAGAAAACACATAAAATGCACAAGAATGAAAGTGATGCCTTTCAATGAATATGTTTGCTTGCTGGTGTTAGTTGATTAAAGTGAATTGAGTGTCTTGGGTGGAGACGACACATGGACCAAGCCTTCAGTTCCCTTGGTTCCACAAATATCGATCCGCCCGCGTGGATTTGACATGCAGGAAATGCGAACTCTGGATGTCTTCAACGCTTATAGATATGAATCAGCTCTAAGATTTTTGAAGATGAAAAAGTAATTACACTGAGGGACAGTTCATTCCATCTTACTTTCTCCCCCAGTGCATTTATGGAAATCTGTTCTGTCAGGCCTCCCACCTTGGAACCGAAGACAAAGGAAAAGAGAAGGGGGTGGAGTTAGGGGTACAGGGGTGGGGGTTGGGAGCTGGATCCATGGTTCTGCCTTTACCTGATGTGTTCTTAATCACAGAGACCCTGACTTCTGGCCGCTCACTGCTCTGACAGTTGTCTTGGTAAGGGCATAGGCCTTGTGCTACCTGAATCCATGGGATGTATTTCTCACCTCATAGTTTTTGTTTTCGTATGCATTCACAGAGGCTGAACACTGTTCTTGGAGCCCTTGCCTCTTTCCCTCTGGCCCTGTTTGTACCCCACTTTGGCTTTCATTCAGTCAAACCCTTTTTGGTTCTGTTCCTTCCTTGTAGGTGAAAATGTGCAAGCTTTGACAGTTCTTTTCTAGAGGAAAACAACAGAAATCGCTTTAGAAATTTTTAAATAGCTAATCACTGTATAAACTCAGTATTGCAATTCCTAAGCAAGAGCTAGAACGCGAAGCTTCCTGGTCTTCAAGTAGAACTTGAAGGGGCATCCCTTTGTCTTTGCTACCTTTGAATACCGGAGTTCCTCAAGATTCAGTTATGAATCCTCTTTCTGTTTTAAAAGATATCTTTAAATCCATCTTCACTTCCACCTTCTCACCAACTGGCCGAGAATGTGCAAATTTGTATGTTCAGCTCAAGCGTCTCCATATATGTTGCAGTATAATTTAAAAAGTGCACAACGATTTCCCGTGAGTTACCACTTGCGTGGGTCCACAAGCTCTAGCTGTCTCTCTGTCAGCTGCTTTCACACACTGTCCCCTTGGCAGGTTGTTACCATGCCTGACACCCAAATCACATTCTGTAGGCCGTGCTAGCATGGTCCCATGCCATGCTAGCCCCAAGCATTCTATAGCCTCGCATGGCTTCTTGTCATGGACTCTGCTTACACTCCCAACAACCCAGTTAAATCATGACTCAACAAACTAACCAACAACCAAATGTATATGTTAAATGCTCAATGTACAATACATCCACACAATTAACTCACAACCAATTGATAAGGATATAAACCTCCCACCTAGATAAGATAAATATGCCTATAGAAATCCATCCCTTAAGAACAACATTCATAACAACCTGTATCTATGTAGAGATACAAGGATCATTTACATCTGCCTCCATGTTGCTTCTCCCTTTCTGCTCTTCCCTCCCCTTCTAAAACCTCTGTCCCTGCCTCCCTTTCTTCTCATCCAATGACAGGCCTCATTTTATCTTGTGTCTGCCTTCAACTGCATAAGGACATCAACCTACACATATACTCAAGCATTTATTAAACATCCCTATTTGCCTGTCTCTAACATGGCTTATCCAAAAGAGAATCCTAACAGCTCTGCTCAAGTCTGGTCGTTCGTACATATTTCAGTACCCATTACTTTTACAACTTAGATGGAGCCATTGTGATAAGCTCTCATTGTATACTATTTTTTGCTTCATAATATAATCCTACTTTATGATTGCTGAGTTACTTTTTATAAATGCTTAGGCATACTTCATTATCCCTCTTCCCTCTTAACCCATAAACTCCACAGAGGGCAAGAGCCAAGTCACCTTGTGGCCTCAGAGCCTAGCAGAATGCTGGAGTTCTAATGGCAAAGGATAAATAAGTGACTGCAAGGGTGAATATTCATCATATAACTTAGAAGCTATCTCATCAGTAGTCAATTTTCCATCACCATAATCAGTACACGCATTTATCAACTTATAAAGCAGAGGGATTTACTAAGACTAACATTTGGGGAGTTTTAGCCCATTCTGTTGGTTCTGTTGCTTTGGACATTTGACCTGGGAGCACATCACATGGAAAGTGTGGCAAAGAAGAACTCTTTATCTGATAGTAGAAAAGAAGGAGACGAAGGAGCTGGTTCCACTGTGCCCTTAAAGGGCATGAGCTCAAAGACCTGAAAACCTCCCACGAGCATTCACCTTTGAGAAGCACCTCTACCTGCTGATATCACCAAGTGAGGAACCAAGTCTTTATAACACATGGGCCCCAGAAGACTGTGGACATACAACATCCATTGTGCTCATATTGCTACCCCATGTTATCCTTTGCTTGGTTCCCAGAAGTAATTAGTCAGGATGGCATGTTGTATTAGCTGTTTGAAAAATTCAAGAATTTGAAATAAAAGCTGACAGAGGAAGCACAAATCAGATAAAACAGTTGCTATGCTGTGCAATAGCTCAGTCTACCTAGTAGAGACTATTAAAGGATTCCTTACACTTTCTGTTATAGACCCAGGGATCTGAAAGCAAAAGGATTGGAACATTCCAGTACCCCTGCATTCCAGTAATATCCCCAATGGGGCACACTGAGATTCTCTACGACCATCCACTTTTCTGAAATCCAAGTAACGGATTAAGCTATTCTTATTTCTAAAATGAGTAGTATTTAATTTTTTGGGAATGCATTCATTATATTTTGATCATACCCATTCTCATTCCACCTCCCGATTCCTTCCAGATCCACTGCCACACCCTCCCAGCTTTGTATCCTATATAAAAAATTTTAATAGCCTATAAATTCTAATTTATGTTATGCCCACATCTTGGATGTGGGAATATCCCAGCATATCCATGTGATGTGCTCCTCCACCCTAGGCTCAAAGCAACAGAGCCAACAGGCTTAAAACTCCCCAAATGTTAGTCCAAGTAAACCCCTCTGCTTTATAAGTTGATTAATGCAAGGATGTTTTGGCCTATCTGGACAATACCTTTAAATGAAGCTACACTGCTTCCCCCAGAATCTATCAACTATAGGTAGTGCTTCACCTCAGAGTAAGGGCTCATAATCCTGTTCCTCTTCCAAGGTGGACTATTGACTGGCTTGATTTTGTGCAGTAACCACAGCTACTGTGAGTCCATGAGTGCAGTTCAGTTGTGCTGGTCAGTTTTATGTCAACTTGACAATATTTAGAGTCTATGTAAAAGAGGAATCTCAACTGAGAAAATGCCCTCACTCACTGTGAGTGGTATTATCCCTGGGATGCTGGTACTGGGTACTATAAAACAATCAAACAAAACTGAGCTGAGCAAACCATGAGGAACAGTCCAATTGGCAGCACTCCTCCCCAGTCTCTGCATCAGCTCTGGTCTATGGATTCCTGCCCTGCTTGACTTCCTGCTTTGCTCTTCCTTGACCGGTTCTTACAGTCTTTAAGTGCCCACTGTCTTAGTCAGGGTTTTACTGTTGTGAACAGATACCATGACCAAGGCAAGTCTTATAAAGGACAACATATATTTGGGGATAGCTTACAGGTTCAAAGGGTCAGTCCATTATCATTAAGGTGAGAGTGTGGCAGCATCTAGGCAGGCATGGAGCAGGCAGAGCTGAGAGTTCTACATCTTCATCTGAAGGCTGCTAGTAGAAGACTGGTTTCCAGGCAGCTAGTGTGAGGGTCTTAAGCCCACATCCACAGTGACACACTTACTCCAACAAGGCCACACCGCCTAATAGTGCCACTCCCTGGGCCAAACATATACAAACCATCACTCCCACCTCTGTGATGGTTCCTCAGCCTTGGGAAAGAGAATATAATATATATTTGTGCCTAAGTACTCCACAGATACTTATTTGCTATACTTTTAAAAATTGTGAGTTTCTACATTAACCACCATATCCTGCACAAAGAGTTTTCTATGATAAGATCTGAGGGGTATACTGATCTATAGGTAGAGAGATGTGGATTCACAGGGCAATTTGATACTGTGCCCGTTGCACAGAATAAAAGTATTAGGCTTCTCCCTGGGGCGTGTGAGTTTCCCAAAGATTGGTTCTTGGCAAACTTCCAGTTGCAGGCATGAGGAACAGTCCTTAAACCCAATCTGAAACCGGTTGATTGCCCACATAACATTCATGTCACTATTACACACTTGGCATATCTTACCATGCCAATGATTATTATAATTAACAGGGTTCACAACTAGGTAAGGTCACAAATGGCTTTTTTTTTTCACCAGCAGTCTTTGTAGCATCTCCAGGCCTATGAAATCTAAGGAGTGGTGAAGAACTTCTTGTCAATATCAAACCGACATCTCCATGTCCTACACCCAAAGTATGTGCTGTCTTCAGAATAGAGTGTTACTATGAAGTAAGAGCAAAGGCAAGAGTTTGTCTTATTATGGTGCTCGCTGGGGAACTTCTGCACACTTCTCCACAGGAGGTATCACATTTCTGACTTTTTAATTGCCAGCTTGTGACTCCCAGAAGGAGCAGTTTTCTCCTGTGTGGGGTAACCCCAACTAACTCATATAATTTGGTATATAGCTTATAAAATAGGTTTCCAGGCAACTTTTAAAAATATCTTTAGTGTTTAGCATCCCACTCCACACCACTCCTCTTCCCACCATGTTATCCCTCTCCTCACTTAAACCTCCATCCCCACTTTCCCTTTCCTCTTCATATTACCTGTATTTTTCTACCCTCCCTTAAGATATGTATTCCCCTCTTCACCAAAGACTACTGAAGAAGTTATGTTTCGCTTGCTGTGATAAAAGCACTATGACCAATGCCACTTAAGGAAGAATGTCTTTTGACTTTTGCTTCCAGAGAGATAAGAGGATGTAGTCTTGGCAGGGACATATGGCAGCATGTAGGCATGACAACTATAGCAGGGGGCTTAGAGCTAATATCCTCAAAGGCAGGAAGAAAGAATGAATTAGAAGTAGGGCCAGGGTACAAAATCACAAAGCCCACATGCAGTGATGTTTTCAAATCACCACAGGCCCTCTCTGGCTTCCTGTATTCTACAGATGCTCCAACTTAAACTTACAGATCTAAAGATTTGACATTAGGATCTACATGTGAATGAAAGCACGTGAGTTTTGTCTCTTGTGTCTGGGTTACCTCACCCAGCATGTTTTCCAGTTCCACCCATTTACCTATAAATTTCTTAATTTCATTCTGCCCTCATGTCTGAATATGATTCTATTGTGTACTGGTACAAAAATTTCATTATCTGTTCATCAGCTGATGGATGTCTAGGCTGTGTCCAATTTCTGGGTTTATAAATAGAGCAGCAATGAACATGAACAAGCCAGTGTCTCTATAAAGAGCTCAGAAACTGAACATCAAGAAAATGAATGAGGCCATTTAAAAATGGGGCATGGAACTGAACAGGGAGTTCTCAGAAGACAATACACAAATGGCTAAGAAATGTATTTAAACAATCCCCGATCCTTAGCCATTAGACAAATGCAATTTAAACTACTTTGAAATTTCACCTTTCCTCAGTCACGATGGCTAAGATTAAGAAAACAAAACTAGCAAAGGATGAGAAGGAGGGAGCAGTGTGGGGGACAGAACTCTTGTGCACTGTGGAGAGTAGAAACTGGTGTCTCTACTATGGAAATCAGTGTGGCTAGTCCTCAAAGAGCTGGAGAGATTGCTCAGTGGTTAGGATGGATTTCTACTCTTGAAGTGGATGCAGGTTCAACTCCCATAATCTATATCGGGCATCTCACAACTAGATGCAACTTCAGATATAGAGGAGGATTCTGGCCTCCACAGGCACTTACATTTAGGTGCACATACCCACATGAACACACACACACACACACACACACACACACACACACAAGTAAATTAAACTTAATTTACTATAAATAATTTTTTAATTAAAACTGGACTCACTATATGACCCAGGTATACAATTTCAGGCAGATTGCCTAGAGTCTATTTTGTGCCATTCTTATATAAAGGCAGTTTTGGGTGACTCTCGCTTAAATTATTTAAAAATACCATTGATCAGATACAAACATAAGCTAAGCATGAATAGTTTTACATTTCCAGCTATTCTATACTTCTAAGACACATGAAATGTCTACTCCTGTCAGATGATAGGCACGTCCCAGAGATTACAGCTATGATCCAGGAAACAAGAGGATGCTTTTAGGTACTTCCCAAACATAGTCTTTATTCTGCTTTCCTAACAGTGGTTGGCCACTTGCAGTTAGATGTTTCTACAGGACTCTGAGGTTAGCAAAGGGTACCGAGCCTTTTCTTGGGACCCCGTGACTTAGGGGGTTCCAGTTGTGGAACACTTCACTCTTCCCGTTACCTTTTCCCAGCATGATTCATACTAACAATACTTCATTTAAGTGGGAACTCAATGGCATGAGTACAGCTCCTTCTGACTAAAGGTCGCTGACGCCCAACACATGTGCAGTTCTAGTGTGTTATAATTGGCAGAAATGTTTTAAGCCTCAGCTATTGGCTGGATGATCTTACTGTTTCAATTGGGTCTCTACTTTCTCAAGGAAAGGAAATAGAAAATAGTTTGTTCATTTAAAAATAAAACATTTTAAATGATCTCTTTTTCTCTTTATTGGGAAAAAAGATCAGGAAAGGAAAGGTAGAGATGAGAGGATAGCAGATGCACATGAGTGTAGGAGCAAAGCCACTGGGGGAGACAATGGAACAGAGAATCCAAAGCAGGAGGAAACTGTAAAATTTGCTACTCTTTTCAGAATTTTTTTCATTAATTAATTAATCGATTTATTTATTCACTTTACACCCTGATGGCAGCCCCCCTCCCTCCATTCCCCGTAGTCCCACCCTTACAGGCTAAACAGGCAATCTAGCTAGGGGAAGGGGATCCAATGGCAGGCAACAGAGTCAGAGACAGCCACTGCTCCAGTTGTTAAGGGACCCACATGAAGACCATGCTACACATCTGCTGCAAATCTGTAGGAGGCCTAGGTCTAGCCCATGTACGCTCTTTAGTCGGTGGTTCAGTCACTGTGAGCCCCCATGGGCCCAGGTTAGGTGACTCTGTCGTTCTTCTTGTGGTATCCTGGACCCCTCTAGCTTGCTCAATCCTATCCCACACTTTTCCACAAGATTCTCTGAGCTCTGCCTGATGTTTGGCTGTGGGTCTCTGCATCCGTTTGCATTTGCTTCTATCCTCTGCTGTATGAAGCCTCTCAGGAGACTGTTTATGTTAGGCCCCTGTCTGCAGGCAGAGCAGAGCATTAATAATGTCAGGGGTCAGCTCTGTCCCATGGGATGGGTCTCAAGTTGGAGTAGTCATCGGTCATCCATCTCCCTCAATCTCGCCTCCGTCTTTATTGCTGAGCTGTAGGCAGGACCAACTTCGGATTGAAGGTTTTCTGGGTGGTTTGATGTCCCCCTCCCTCCACTGGAAGTCCTGCCTGCCTACAGGAGGTGGTCTCTTCAGACTCCATATCCCCAGCTGCTAGGGATCTCAGCTAAGATCACTCCATAGATTCCAGGGAGTCTCCCCTGTCCCAGATCTTCAGCAGTCCCAGAGATGCTCCCCACCTGATTTTTGTTCTCACTCCCATCCCTCTTCTGACCTACTTTCCCACCCCTTATCTCCAACCCCTTTTCCCTCCTCACCCCCTTTCCCACCCAGTTTAATTGCTTCTCTTCCTATAACAAACTGCTTATATCAGAATGGAGACTCTGAAACCACCAGTGTGTCCATGTGTAAGTCTTCTGAGAAAAAAAAAAAAGGCATTGTGAGACCTTCTAAATTTGAATTCAAATGCTTTAGGTCCCACATCATTCTGGTAAGTAAGGTCGTTCAAAAGCATTGGAATGAGGTTTGTTTTGAGGAGAAATATAAACAACTATTTCAGAATCTTTGTCAGATTGTTTTAATAACCTGACATGTCCAGAATAATTGGGTTATTCCAGACACCATGACATTTTAGAATTTATCTACACAAAACATTACTTCCAGACCACAAATTCTTTGAAATAGTAAGTTCTTTGTCCCCAAGAAATATAAGCAATAGTAATAGCAGAAAGGCACTACTCATGTTGTTCAGTATGTTTTCATGTAAAAAGTCCTTCTTTGCCAAAAAAAATTACAGGGCCGTGTTACTTTAATTTTTTCTATGTCTATTTTAAATGATGGTTCTTAAACACTTTAGCCTCCCTTCTCATCCACCATCCACCAGAAGTAGTACAAAGTAAGGATATGGGGAAAGTGGACTTCTTTAGGAAGGTTCTTTGGAGCAAATCCTATCTGTGCTGTGAGGAAATCAGCAGTTCAGATGAGAGGGCAGCAGCAACAGTCCAATCGACTTGTAAGCACTTCATGGTTATACCAGCAATGCAGTTCTGTAGAGTCAGGATAGCAAACACGAATCAGCTGTGGTGGCATAACTAGCAAAGACAGCTAAACCACAGCCTCAGCACAAGTCAGCAAGATTGACCAGGGCCAACAGGAATGCCACAAAAAAAAGTCTTGGCTGTGCCTCTCAGCAAAGTGAAGATCAGCAAAGATGCTAGACCAACAAGCATTGCTATGCAAGCAAGCCAAGCTCAGCCTCCTACACTGTCCATCGAGTCCTATTTGTATTCCCTCCAAACATCATGTGACCTTCATGAGTCTTGCCTCAGCACCTGAGTCTGCCTCAGTTGATATGCTCTGCCAATTGGCCCAAGTCCGTGGAAGCAGTAAGAGGCTGTCAGCACACCACCAGAATTTTTTGGTATGCTTTTCCTTATGGAGTCCATACAAATGGAGCTCAACTATTCACTGTAAGGTGCACCAATACATTCATATCATTAGCAAAGAATCAAAATGTTCCTCCTCCATGTGTCTGCTTTAGCAAAAAATCCTTTCACTTGTGTCCACGTCAGGAAAACACACCTTTATGTGTTTGCCCCAGCAAAACACCATCCAACACAACTGACTTTCTAATGAACCATTAAGTTTCCACTTCAAGGCTGAGGTTGAAGAGATGAGTCACTGGTTAATAGTTCTGGGTGCTCTTCAGAGTACCCATATTTGACTCTCAGCATCCAAGGGGTGGTTCACAACCTCCAGACCCAGGATCCACTTTTGTGTCTCACTTTTTCATTTATCACCCCTAGGGCTTCTGGCCTCACTGTGTTGATGCTGACGAGCCTTTAATCCCAAAGCCTGCTTTCATTGTAACATGTTGAGGCACTGGCATCTATTACCAGCCCTTTCTGTATCCGTTGCAACAAGATGACTGCTACATCTCCATCTTACCTCAAATTTACTCCATCTAATTTTTTTGTACATTTATATAAGTCCACAAATCATTCCTAAACCAGTTTGCACTGATTGTTTGCAATTTGAAAACAGAAACATTCACACTGAGGAAATATACGTTAAAGCATCCATGATGAACTAACAAGATAAATTCTTTTAGATTTCAAGAAACACATTTGAGATTGCCTCCGTGCTTAGAACTTTGTAAAAAGGTAATTAGAAAAAGCGACAGAATAGCAGTCTGTTGGTAAATATTTGGCCTCATCAAAAAGTGTGGCACCTCTCAGGTTACATAGAAGAAGCATTGAGGAAGACTGAAGGATGCCACGAAACTAGAGACTAGGTTTTTCTCTAAGTTTATTACAAGGCTGCTAATTCTGTGCTAACTGCAATCTGTATACTCCTGTTTCTTTGTATCTTGCCTCCTTCTGTCTTAAAATTGATTCAAAGTTGAATAACTGTTTCCTGGGAATAGAAACATTTCCTGGAAGGAGGAGTGCTAATCACAGGCAGGAAATAAAAGATGCACAGCAGACATGAGAGAAACTGAGGCAGCAACAAGACACACAAAAGCTCCTTACCAAGGCTATGTGAACAATGATAGCTCTGAAGAGCAAGTTCTGACCAGGCACCCATGAGTCATCGAGGGAGCTTAAGGATGCAGCTTTCTGAGTGGTCGCCCACAGAGGGTAGACTTTTGTGATAGTCACCCATGTCCCTGTAAGTAACCCTAATAATCCCATTGTCTCACTTAGTTAGACTTGGGCAGAATTCTTTCTTTGGTCCCATTGTCAGTCCCTTATCAAGGGTTAATATATGCTTAGTCCTGTCTCCCCCACAAAAGATCATGGCTGCTCTAGCCATGTTTGTTATTCAATCAATCAACTTGAGACTACTGCACATGGGCAGACATGTTGACTTCATTGTGCTTCATTTTGATTACCTGCTGCCTCAATATTCCAGGATGAGGAAGCCTTCCCTGTCACTACAGTGTCCTCTTAGGACATTTTTAGCTGACTCTTTTTTTTTTTTTTTTTGGAAAAGATGGATATTTGTTGAAATTTTATGTAGAAGCTGTAACTTTGTGTGTGTGTGTGTGTGTGTGTGTGAGAGAGAGAGAGAGAGAGAGAGAGAGAGAGAGAGAGAGAGAGAGAGAGATCCTAGCTTGGGGCAATGCTTCTTAAACTATTTGTGACTAATCAGGATTCTGGAGTTTTGGGTTGTTGGGTTTTGTTTTTAATTTCTGATGTGCTCAGATATTGTTTTCCAATGTTAAACTGCTACAGATACTTGTAAAGTTTACTTTTTAACTTCTCTGTGGTCAAGCTTTGGAAGCAATGCTCCATATGTCATCCATAAGTCAGAAATATCCATGTGGATTTGAGGCTTGTTACTGATTCACAGTCCCAGGCAGGCTGAATGATAGACTCCTGTAACCCAGCAGGAGGCTGAAGAAAAGGACCTCGAGTTTAAAGCCATCCTGAGCTACATAACAGTGAAAAGCCAGCCTAGGGAATACAGCAAGACCTCAGGAAAGAGGGAAAACTGAGAAAGTGAGGAAGGCAGGGGAAGGGGGAGAATACACCAGCTCAGACAGCACACCAAGCCTACTTCCAACCAGCTTCTTCCATTTTGACCACATCCTAAGATGATTTTTTTCATTTTAATGTTCATAAAGAGTTTCCACTCCTTTGTCTTTCGTTTTGTTTCTTCCTTTCAAGAAGGCTACTGTCTTTAACAAAGCCTTTTCTTCACAGCTTTAAATGACTAGAATCTACTCATCTAGATGTGGGATCAAGTGTCACTTCTGTAGACTTCTCTGCTCTCCAATGACAGTAGAGGCCTCTAGAGTTTCACATTACTCTACACTATCTGTATCATTTTTTCAGTCACTAGGATTTCTGTCCTCTTGTGTCCCTTGCCGTGCCTTCCCCCATTAGGAAGCAAGCTCCAGGAGAGCAGAGATCTTTGTTTCCTGCCCTTATCCCATGCTAGCACCACTGGAGGGGCAGTGGCACTCCCTGCCAACTGCACCCCCTCTCTCCTGTCTTCCGCTTCTCTGCTGGCATGCTACATGGTGCTGCTCTTTGTTGCCTTCTGCATATAGAGGAAAGACGCATTGAAACTGGCTTATAAAATCAAAGGGCTGTCAGCTGTGTATCTCAGACTATCCAGAGTTAAGAGCAGTTGTCAGCATTAGTTCAGGGAGGGCTCTGGCCTCCATCCGGACTCTTTCAAGTTCTGCTCTTTGCTTCCTATCCGGGCTGCTAACTAGGCAACCATGGCAGATACATGTATCACATCCACCCTGAGAAATGTCTAGAGATTGCCCATGGCAACTGTTCTATTAAAGGTAAGGAAACTTCCTGTCAGTTGTCCCTGGAGGCACTCCTGTAGCCCTTCTCAGCCTGAACTGGGTCCTGGGTTTGTTCTAAACACTCAGGTACACATAGAGTTTTTTTTTTTAATGTAAATGCACAACCTGAAGCATGTCATCCAGTAGCTATTGACAGCAACATCAGACATTGTGTCTGTCTCTAGCCACCATCGCTGTTTCTCCTTCTTATTTTGATCTCTGCACACCCTCTCCTCAGAGTAACCTCAGTTTTTTAAGGCAACTGCAGGCTTCCAAGAGAAATCCCAAAATAACCTGGCAAGCCTGCTGCATGCCTCATGATCCAGCCTCTATGTCCCTGCTGGGCATTGTCACAAAGTCTAACTAGGTATCGGGAGCGGGTACATCAATTCTATGTTTGGGACAACAGAAAAGTATCAAAAATGCAGACATTCTTTAAAATCACCATCAATCTTTTTTGTTTTGTAGCTGTTTGTGAGTGGTAGAAAATTGCTTCTAACCTGGAGTATTCCTGCCTAAACTATGTTCTTATTGCTTTGCTCTCCCTCCCTCCCTCCCTCCCTCCCTCCCTCCCTCCCTCCCTCCCTCCCTTCCTCCCTTCTCCTTCTGCCTCTGTCAGACACTGTCTCACGTGCCCAGGATATCCCTGAACTCTTGATTCTCTTAACCACAGTTCCCAAATTCTGAGATTGCAAATGTGCACCCTCACACCTAACCTCCAAGCTATTTCATTTTAAATAACCATCATACATTCTGCTTAAAGAAACTTACCTTGCCCAACTGTTCAGACTTATAACCCAGCTTTATTCACTCTAACTTGTCTATTTACCGCTGTTTCTGACTTCTCCAACATTAGGGTACGGATCTGCAGATGATATGAAAAGGGGCCAAAGTATCTTTATACTCTGCTGGAGGACAATTTCCTTCAGTGGCGTCTATCCAAGGCTGGCTTCATCTGTTACACAGTGACTTAGTGAGGTATTTGGAGACCTCCTCCATGCTTTCTTCTTGGATCTCTGCCCATTATGGGAATGATGTATGTTCCCACTGACCTCATAAAAATGCCCTTGAACTTCCACTTTCTTGGTACACCCTCCACGACTCCCCCTACCAGGGGGCATACATTTAGGAAGACAGTTCCTTTTTCTAAGCTATCTCAACACAGTACTAGTTTAGACCTAACACCTTTCTAGGACCATAGAGAATCTCAGCACATCCAAATCTGTGTTCTGGGACCCATGACCAACCAGATTCCATATTTCAGCTTGTCCATGGAGAGTCAGGCAGTGATCTCCTTACCTCCCAGATTCCAGGGGATGCATATCAAGTCTCCAAAGACTTTCACACTATGATCAGTTTTAATAGCTGCGCCACGAAAGGCCTAATGGATTTTACAGTTCATCGAGTATCCGGATAACAAAGTACCTCCCATCTAGCAAAACATTCCAGCTCTCTGAATGATTCTTTTGAAGATGCCTTAGTTTTATCTAGGGAGATAGTGAAGAAGCAAGACCTTGCCCATTAAACGGAAGGTCACTCCCTACCAAATATACAGTTTCTCCAAAGAACTTCTCACTCTGGAAACTTGCTCTGAGTCTCTCCTTGCAGGGTAGCCCGGAAGTGGAGGAAGGCGGGACCCATGCTGCAGCTCTGGACAGCGCTGGGTCTTTGTTCCTCACTTCTTAGCCTGTGGGTCAAGCATCCCTTCAGCCCGCAGGCTCAGTGCTTCACCAGTTTTAACTTTACCTAGTTGACCTTGGAGACGCTTCTGTTATTCTTTGTGAGAACCACATTGTATAATGCCAACTAATGGGGCACAAGCCCATTTTTCTCATTTCATACATTATACTGTGTCTTGTTTTGTTGCTCAGGTCCCAGTGAAACTTAGTACAATGGCTAACTGTGGTTTCTATAGCATACCAAAGTTGCTCGGCCTTCAGGCTCACTCAGTACCTGTGGCTTTTCCCTTAACTTCTTACCCCATCCCGTGCTATATATCCCTTTTAGCCTAGGGATTTCATTTCCCTTCCCAAGTTTCTCTTTCCTGTATAAATCTGCCATCTTGGCCATGGGCTCTCTCTGCGATCTCGCTCTTGCTCTCCCTCCTCCCTCCTCCATCCTCCCTCCTCCCTATCCGTCTTCCCTCTCCATCTCCGTCCTCCCTCTCCCCCTTCGTCCTCCCTCTCCCTCTCCCTCTCCTTCACCCTCACCCTCTCTGCCCTCTCCTCTCTTGCCTTGTGTTTGGTTCTCTTGGTCCATTTCCTCCCTTCTCCTGCTTGGGTTTCACCCACAGGGTGAACTGTGAGGAACAAACATCTAGTGTGCATGCCCCAATCTCTACTCCCCCAAGTGTTTCTCTCCATACACTGGCATGCAACCTTAGCCCATGCCTCAAAGAGAAGTGGGGAGATCAGCAGAGGGCCTTAGAAGGGGCTTAAATGTGATGGAAAGGCAGAACAGAGTAAAGTGTCTCTTTGAGCTAAAAGCCTACCAAGAAAAGCATATGGGGGGTGGGTGTGCCTGGTTCTGAAAAACCTGTGAGAGGTCTGCTTTCTACATCTTACAGCCTGCCCCCACCCACAAATGCATGAGTACTGTCAGCCCAACCAGCATAGCTACCACCCAGGCCAAACTCCAGGGCTTTAGGTTGGCTCACCCCAACATTTATTCCATCTATGAACTGCTGAAGCATTTAAAAGGACCAGTCCTGCAGATCCAAAGCTGCAACATCCTCAGGACTCAGAGTAACAACATTAATAGTGTATCAGAAGCCAGAGTCTTGGAACAGAACCAATAATTAACAGCAATGCAATTTCTTCTTTCAAGAAAAGCTGTTTGGGCAGAAAGATATAATAGGGGACATATAGTATACACCAAAGCTTCCACAGAGAGATTGTTTGCTTGTATGTTTGTTTGTATGTTTGTTTTGTGGGGAGATTGCAAGTGTAGAGGGCAGATATGGAAGGACAGGGAAATGAGTGGGATTGAGGTACATGATAGGAAATTTAGAAAGAATCATTAAAAAGTTTTTTTTTTAAACTGGCCCTATGCTAAGAGCAGGTGAGAATGCTCACAAACACTGCACTGGGAGACCAAGAGAGATCCTGACTTGTTTATTGTGAAGACATTCTGGCTGACCTCTAACAAGGTTGTCACAGTAAAATGGACTAGAAAGCATTCAACTCCACTGTAATTAATTTTGCATTATATTTCTGTGTGGTTTTTTTCAACTCATATATGTAGTTAGGACACTTGGAAATTTGGAGGACCTGTAGCTCCAGTGTAATTCATTGGGCCATTCTGTATCCAGTTGCTCTGTTTAATTATCGACAGCAACAGACTTCATTCTGATTCAGGATCTCAACTGGCTCTCAACTACCTTTCTGATATGTGCCAGTGAAATTTTTATTTTATTTTTTATTTTTCATTTATTTTTTAATACTTATTTATTTAATGTATATGAGCGTCTTGTCATGGACACACCAGAAGAGAGCATTGGACCCAATTACAGATGGTTATGAACCACCATGTGGTGGCTGGGAATTGAACTCATGACCTCTGGAAGAGCAGACAGTGCTCCTAACACTGAGCCATCTCTCCAGTGCAGTTTTTATTTTTAAAACAATCTCATGTAGCCCAAGCTGACCATGAACTTTTGATGCTCCTCTCAGGAGCAGGAGATTACAGGCCTGCCACTTGAGATTAACATAGTGCTAGAGCCCACAACTTCCTGGATGCTAGCTAGGCAAACCAGCAGGTGAGTGTATCCAGACTGTGTGAGCATTTGTTTGTTGTTGTTATTTAATTCCATTTCTTTTAGACAGTAACAGAGCTTTGGGCATTTTTCTTTCAGCTTGTTGACAACTCTAGGGGAAAAAAGATATTAAGAGAAAGTCACTTACTGAATCTCTAGACTTCGTTATTCTTACTAAACAATTCATTCAGGGTTAGTATCCATTCCTTTTGAATCACCACAGTCTTCTTAAAAATCAGTAAAACAGAGACTGAAGGAACACCCATTCAGAGTCTGCCCCACATGTGGCCCATACATATATAGTCACCCAATTAGACAAGATGGATGAAGCAAAGAAGTGCAGACCGACAGGAGCCGGATGTAGATCGCTCCTAAGAGACACAGCCAGAATACAGCAAATACAGAGGCGAATGCCAGCAGCAAACCACTGAACTGAGAATAGGACCCCCGTTGAAGGAATCAGAGAAAGAACTGGAAGAGCTTGAAGGGGCTCGAGACTCCATATGTACAACAATGCCAAGCAACTAGAGCTTCCAGGGACTAAGCCCCTACCCAAAGACTATACATGGACTGACCCTGGACTCTGACCTCATAGGTAGCAATGAATATCCTAGTAAGAGCACCAGTGGAAGGGGAAGCCCTGGATCCTGCTAAGACTGAACCCCCAGTGAACTAGACTGGTGGGGGGAGGGCGGCAATGGGGGGAGGGTTGGGAGGGGAACACCCATAAGGAAGGGGAGGGGGGAGGGGGATGTTTGCCCGGATACCGGGAAAGGGAATAACACTTGAAATGTATATAAGAAATACTCAAGTTAATAAAAAAATATATAGAAAAAAAATCAGTCCCTTGCTACATTTTTACTCTTGAGAACTACCTACCTTTTGAATTAGAAGTCCAAAATTTTTAAATTGTAATTTTATCTATACTGAAAGAGTTAGGCAAATGTAGGCAGATAGGGAAATCAAAGGCAGACTCTTTAAAAGGATTGTGGCTGACCACTGATGCGGGAAAAGCCCTCCACTTCCATCCTTCCCTGCAGGAAGAAGGAACATGCCTGAAGGGGAACCCAGATGGGACCAATAAGAGAGAAGGGGAGAGGAGTCAGGAAAAGGGAGGTGCCAGTGCCCAGTAAAACATCCTTTCCAATTTTGGCGTTAGGGTTCTTCCCATCCTTATGGAAGCTGCTGATTGCTTGAATAAAATCTACTGCTTTTGCTTTTTCCACGTCAGCCTCTATATTGTCAATAAAGTAGGTTGACACAGATTTCCCTTTGCTATTACTAAGAAGAAAGTGAAGAGTGACTGAGGAAGAAGCCCACATCAATCTCCACATGTGAGCATACACGCACACATTCTCTCTCTCTCTCTCTCTCTCTCTCTCTCTCTCTCTCTCTCTCTCTCTCACTCAAGTACTGGGCTGCTGGTATAAGAGAACATCAAAGCATTTGTCTAGCATTAATCCCTGCACAGCATGAGAGTGTGTGTGTGTGTGTGTGTGTGTGTGTGTGTGTGTTTGTGTCTGTCTGTGTGTGTGTGTGTGTGTGTGTGTGTGTGTGTGTGTGTATGGTTGTTTACCCTTTTGAAAGACTTTGCCTTCCAACTCATCATGTCTCAGTTTCCCCATTGTAGTAATATCCTGAAATCGGAGAAAAAGTAAAATTGACATATTAACAAACATAAAGGAATGACTTAACTTACTTACAATTTCTTTGTTCTCTAACAAATGTGAGATGGCTCAGAGGTTAAGGGCATTGACTGCACTTTCAGAGGACCCGGGTTCAATTCCCAGCACCCTCATGGCAGCTCACAACTGCTTGTAACTCCAAGATCTGACACACTCACACAGACAAAAATGCAGGCAAAACACCAACACATTTAAATAAATAAAGTAAAAATAAATATTAAAAATAAACATGGGTTCGCATTTTCTGAAAAAATGATTAGAAGTGAATTGAGCATGTTACATTTTTAGAAACCTCAGTTTAGTGAGGACAGCGAAGTGGTTCAGCAGGTAAACATAGCTGCTGCCAAGCCTGAGGATCCGAGTTCAGTCCCTAGGAATCACACAGTAGAAAGAGTGCATCAAGTTGTGCTCTGACTTCTATTGCATACCATGTCATGTATGTGCTTTGCTTATATACACAAATAGTTGTTTACTTTTAATTTCAATTCAGTAAGAAGTGAGATTAAAAAACAGAAAGAAACTGAGTAAAAGTTTGAGAAACCAAACTAGTAAATCAGTAATGTCATTATGAGGAACTGCTTAGTTTTTACTGTAGCGAGTTTTGCCATTCCATAATCTCCAGATTCATGCTCTTTGCATATGCAATTGCTGCCATATCTCTATGGAATATTTCAAGTTATTGGGATTAAATAGCACGATAAATAATGTATGGTTTAATAACATAGGGAGATTGGCTTGGAATGGATAATAACATTGCTAGTTTCAAACTATGAATAACTTTTATAAATACAACATATAGATTTCTGAATTACCAAGGATTTTAAAACTTAGATACATCAGATAAATTTGAGAGAAAGAGAGGGAAAAAGATCAAGGACTGATATATTTTCTCCAAAGACTACTGGAATTTGTATCATGTACTCAGTATCAAAAAGTCAGAAAGGCTTTCGGTCTCTATCTGCATCCAGAGCTAAGGCTGTCCCACAGCCCTCCCAACCCAAAACCTGCCCACAGAGAGCTGGTCTGCCAGGAACCTATGCCCATGCAATTGGACCCCACTTTCTCTCCACTGACTGTCCAAAGAAAAATCCACCAGGAGCACACAGGGCACAGGAGCCATAGGGCTGCCTAGTTCAGTCTCTATCTGTGCCCAGAGCTGTCCCATAGTTCATTGGCCCAAACCTGCCTGCAGAAAGCTGGTCTTCTAGGAGTGCTCACTCTCCTAAGCCCATAGGTGGGACCCCACTTTCTTTCCACTGATTGTCCACGGAGAGACCCACCAGGAGCTGGCTGGGTGCAAGAGCTGCGGGCAGCCTGGACAGGACCCCTCTGGATCTGCACCCAGAGCTAACGCTGTCCCACAGCACTCCTGACCCAAAACCTGCCCAGAAAAACAGCTCCAGTCAGAGACAGCAAGACCAACTAACAACAGAGAAAACTAGATGGCAAGAGGCAAGCACAAGAACCTAAGCAATAGAAACGAAGACTTCTTGGCATCATCAGAACCCCGGTTCTCCCATCACAGCAAGTACTAAATATCCCAACAAATCAGAAAAGCAAGATTTGGATTTAAAATCACATCTCATGATGATGATAGAGGACATTAAGAAAAACATAAACAACTCCATTAAAGAAATACAGGAGAACACAGGTGAACAAGTAGAAGCCCTTGAAGAGGAAACACAAAAATCCCTTACAGAGTTACAGGAAAACAAAACCAAATAGGAGAACAAAACCATCCAATATCTAAAAACGGAAATAGAAACAATAAAGAAATCACAAAGAGAGACAACCCTGGAGATAGAAAACCTAGAAAAAAGATCAGGAGTCATAGATGCAAGCATCACCAACAGAGTACAAAACATTGAAGAGAGAATCTAGGAGGCAGAAGATACCATAGAAAACATCAACACAATAATCAAAGAAAATGAAAAAAGCAAAAAGCTCCTAATCTAAAATATCCAGGAAATCTAGGACACAATGAGAATAACAAACCTAAGGATAATAGGTATAGAAGAGAGCAAAGATTCCCAACTTAAAGAGCCAGTAAATATCTTCAACAAATTATAGACAAAAACTTCCCAACTCTGAAGAATGAGATGCCCATGAACACAGAAGAAGCCTGCAGAACCCCAACTAGATTGGACCAGAAAAGAAATTCCTCCCATTGCATAATAGTCAAAACACCAAATGCACAAAATAAAAAAAGAATATTAAAAGTAGTAACAAAAAAGGTCAAGTAACACATAAAGGCAGACCTATCAGAATTATAGCAGACTGCTCAACAGAGAGTACGAAAGCTAGAAGATCCTGGACAGATACCATATAGACCCTAAGAGAACTCAAATGCCAGCCCAGACTACTATATTCAGCAAAACTCTCAATTACCATGGATCAATAAACCAAGATATTCCATGACAAAACCAAATTTACACAATATCTTTCCACAAATCAAGTCATAAAAAGGATATTAGGTGAAAAATTCCAACACAAGGAGGGAAACTACACCCAAGAAAAAGCAAGAAAGTAATCTTCTTGCAACAAACCCAAAAGAAAATAGAATTCCCCAAAAAAAGGCATAGACTACCAGACTGGATATATAAACAGGACCCAAAATTTTGCTGCATATAGGAAATGCACTGCAGTGACAAAGACAAACACTATCTCAGAGCAAAAGGATGGAAAGAAAATTTCCAAGCAAATAGTCCCAAGAAACAAGCTGGAGTAGCAATTCTCATATTAAATAAAATCAACTTTCAACCAAAATTTATCGAAAAAGATAAGGAAGGACACTACATACTCATCAAAGGAAAAATCTACCAAGGTGAACTCTCAATTCTGAACATCAAAGCTCCAAATGCAAGGGCAACCACATTCATAAAAGAAACTTTACTAGAGCTCAAAGCATACATTGCACCACCCCCACAAGAATAGAGGGAGACTTGAATACCCCATTCTCATCAATGGACAGATCATGGAAACAGAAACTGCAGAGACACAGTGAAACTATGTTATGAACTAAATGGATTTAACAGATATCTATAGAACATTTCATCCTAAAACAAAAGAATATACCTTCTTCTTAGCACCTAATGGTACCTTCTCCAAAATATAATTGGTCACAAAACAGGCCTCAACAGATAAAAGAAGATTGAAATAATTCCATGCTATCCTATCAGATCACCATGGACTAAGGCTGGTCTTCAATAACATCATCAACAGAAAGTCCACACACACGTGGAAGCTGAACAAGGCTCTACTCAGTGACAACCTGGTCAAGGAAGAAATAAAGAAGTTAAATACTGGGGCTGGGGATTTAGCTCAGTGGTAGAGCACTTACCTAGGAAGCGCAAGGCCCTGGGTTCGGTCCCCAGCTCCGAAAAAAAGAACCAAAAAAAAAAAAAAGAAGTTAAATACTTCTTAGAATTTAATGAAAATGAAGGCACAACCTACCCAAACTTATGGGATACAGTAAAAGTAGTGCTAAGTAATTCATAGCTTTATGTGCCTCCAAAGGTTTCTTTTCCAAAAAGAAACTGGAGAGAGCATGTCAAACTAACAGCTTGACAGCACACCTGAAAGCTCTAGAACAAAACGAAGCAAATACATGCAAGAGAAGTAGATGGCAGGAAATAAACTCTGAGCTGAAATCAACCAAGTATAAACAAAAAGGTCTATACAAAGAATCAACAAAACCAGGAGCTGGTTCATTGAGAAAATCAACAAGATAGATAAACCCTTAGCCAGACTAACCAGAGGGCACAGAGACAGCATCCAAATTAACAAAATCAGAAATGAAAAGGGAGACAGAACAACAAAAACTGAAGAAATCCAAAAAAATTACCAGATCCTACTACAAAAGCCTATACTCAACAAAACTGGAAAATCTGGATGAAATGGACAATTTTCTAGACAGATACCAGGTACCAAAGTTAAATCAGGATCAGACCAAACAGCTAAACAGTCTCTAAAGAAACAGAAGGAGTCATTAAAAGTCTCCCAACAAAAAACAGCCCACAGCCCGATGGGTTTAGTGAAAAAATTCTATCAGATCTTCAAAGAAGACCTAATATTAACTCTTCAAACTATTCCACAAAATAGAAACAGAAGGAACACTATCCAATTTGTTCTTTGAAGCCACAATTACTCTTATACCTAAACCACACAAACCCCCTACAAAGAAATAGAACTGCAGACCAATTTCCTGCATCAATATCAATGGAAAAGTATTCAATAAAATACTAGTAAACCAAATTGAAGAACACATAAAAATGATCATTCCATTCACCATTGTCAAGTATGCTTCACCCAAGGATGCGGGGATGGTTCAATATTCAGAAATCCATCAATGAAACCCACTATTTAAACAAACTCAAAAACAAAACAAAACAAAACTACACGATCATCTCATTAGATGCTGAGAAAGCATTTGCCAAAATTGAACACCCCATCCTGATAAAAGTCTTAGAAAAATCAGTAATATGTAAACATATTAAAAGCAATATACGGCAAACCAGCAGCCAACATCAAACTAAATGGAGAGAAACTAGAAGCAATCTCACTAAGATCAGGAACTAGACAAGGCTTCCTACATATTCAATATTGTGCTTGCAATCCTAGTCACAGCAACTAGACAACAAAAACAGATCAATGGGATACAAATAGGAAAGAAAGAAGTCAAAATATCACTATTTGCAGATGATTAGCCCAAAAGCTTGGAATACCTATGAAAAAATTCACTGATCATATGAAGCCCAAGAAGAAGGAAGACCAGAGTGTGGATGCTTCATCCCTTCTTATAAGGGAGAACAAAATACTCATGGGAGGAAATACAGAGACAAAGAGTAGAGCAAGAACTGAAAAAAGGTCATCCAGAGATTGTCCCACCTGGGGATCCATCTGATTTGCAGCCACCAAACTCAGTCACTATTGCTGATGCTAAGAAGTGTTTGCTGACTGGAGCCAGATATGGGTGTTTCCTGAGAGGCTCTGCCAGATCCTCACTGATACAGATGAGGATGCTTGCAGCTAACCATCACTGAGTAGAGGAACCCCAATGGAAGAGTTAGAGGAAGGACTGAAGGAGCTGAAAGAGTTTGTAACCCCGCAGGAAGAACAACAATATCAACCAACCAGACCTCCCCAGAGTTCCCAGGGAGTAAGCCACCAACCAATGAGTACACATAGAGGAACCCATGGCTCCAGCCAATATGTAGCAAAGGATGGTATTGTCTGTCATCAATAAGAGAAGCCCTTGGTTCTGTGTAGGGGAATGCCAGGGCTTTGAGGTGGGAGTAGGTGGGTGGGAGGGTGAGCATCTTCACAGAAGCAGGGGTAGGGAAGTGGGGGTATGGGAGAGGAGACAAAGAGGATAACATTTGAAATGTAAATACATAAAATAGCCAAAGAAAACATGCTATGTTCACAAACCAATGTAGATAAAAATTTTTATTGGATCACCTTCTGCTATATTCTATCATTTGCTAAATTTTTTATCTTTTGTTATTTGTTTATTTATTTCAATTATTAATTCTACCTAATTCTTTTTCCTCTCTGTCAGTCTATAAAATATCTTTTAAAGTTAAAAAAAGGTCAGAAAGAAGTATGTGATACCTTATTTTAATATAGGCAGCCATGGACTTTCTGGTTTGTTGTCTCATCATTCTAAAGAAATCGATACCCTTTGTCATGGTAGGAAAAGGTAATAAGTTAATTGCCTTCCTCTTATTATTTAATGACTGACACATGAGTACTTGGTATGAACAAGACTCTAAAATCATCACACAAAAGAAAGCAGGAGCCCAGTTTCTGCCCCGAGTTACCCCACACTGGGAAGAAGAAGAGTGGATGCTGGTGGTGTTACTGCTCACAGATCAGTTGGATGTGATGCATGACCTGTCTCCCTCGCTAGCTACCTGTTTCATAAAGAAACATTGTCTTTCCAACCAAACAATGCTAGTTGAGGGAAAGCACAGGGCAGCAAATACTAGGCTTTCTTTATCACAGAGTATTAGGGACAGGTGATGTTCATGGTTTGTTGTTCACCTAATACCATGCAGTTCTCTCTGTCTTGCACAGAGTTAGAGATCTTAGTCGGTCTGCACCCACAGTTACCAAGAATGTGTGTGCTGCAGATGTGAACAGGTACAGACTGTGAAAGAACCATTTGTACAGACAGGTCATGCAATTGATAGTGACTAGCATTTGCAGTAACCAAGGATCAGAAGATCAAATGCCAGCCATGTACTTGCAGAGACTCACATGCAATGAAGTTAGCATTTGAGCCATTCTGGGATAAATCATAGGCTCAGCAGGCCCTAGGTGACGCTACTCTTTCAACAACTCTAGTAGTAGTCCTTACAAGACACTCATTGTTAGGCAGCCAGTTAGGAAGAAGTGGAATTGCTTGTCTTTAGAATTAAGATGATTAAAGAGTTTGAACTGAGTAATTCATTTTCTTCCCTGTCCCCAGCTTTACCGATGGACAACTTAGTTTACACACAGCCTGCATAATCTAGGTTGTTTTTCAGAGAACATTGTATAACTTTATGAACTTTGATATTAATGTTTTCAGCCAATATGTTGTTTGAAAAGGATTTCCTGATGGTGTTCAATTAGGAGTTTCTTCTTTAAGGCATAGACTTTGTTGTTTTTTGAGTAGAATATTATATAATGTTGATAACGTCGATGGTGGTGGGAACAGTGTGTTTAGGGACAGAAGCACTTCTATTCTTTCAGTTTGTCAGTGCTCTTAAGTATTCTGGCTGACTGTGCTCTCCGTGGGGCCATTGCTGAGTTGCATGCAGATGCTCGTTGCTGTGGCCAGCTGGCTTTAGAATGCCTTGCAAGGCTGCCCTGGATGGAGGGGAAATGCTTTCATCTTAGGTCCTCTCTTCTTATCATTTCTGCTCTTGTGTTTGTTCTAGGAAGGTATGTTGCACCCGATGAGAGGCTACCACTGAGACACAGATGTTCTCAACACTTTGGGTGGAACAAGAAGACCTGGAGGCAGTAGAACAGTAGAAAACATAGTTGTTTTCTTGTGTCAAGAACTGTTTCAGCTACTTCTTTTTTTGTACCCCACGCCTATCCCATTCTCTGTGGCAAGTGTGCAGGGTAAACAGTATACTGACCAAGAACAATTTTGAGAGCATCTACCCTTAACATTATTCTAAACTCTCTTAGGCAGACACTAAACCAATCAATGAGGCTGAGAATGGAGGAAGACACCATCAATACCACTCCAGGATATTCAACAATTTTTCCTACTTTTCAATACACAACCAAAATAATACCTTCCCGAAAAGAAAAGCTAAGGACACAAGTTTCTGACCTGAACCAAACTCCTCAATAATCAAAAGCTCTTTAGGAAAAAAAAATCTTGTAATTACTATAAATTACCATGTTCTCAGTTCAATCTAACCAGAATATTTAAAAAAAATTAAATGCTATTGTGGTCAACCTGTACTTGATATTTTGGTAAGAGATGAAAATTACATCTCGGTTAAGTTTAGAAGACGACTCTTGAAGGATTTCTGTATATTAAGGAAGTCATATTCAATGAGATGTTATTGATGAAATGTCTCAGGGTAATGCAGATTTCTCAGAAACACTTGTGGTTCTCTCTGAAGGCTTAGTTGGAGGAATTTGGAGTCAAAGGGCCTGTTGGGGAGTCCTCTTGACTCTTCCTGCATCATTTTAAGTAGAAAAGCATTCATTTACAAAACCATGTATATTAAGCAGTGTTCTGGTCAGAGCTACTTGAGGAAACACTGCGCATTTGTTTTCTTGTAAAGTCTGGAAATGGTTGTGATGGAGAATGGTTCACAAAATGCCATCCAAGCTACATGTGCCCTTGAAATTAGGGAACTTGATCTTAAGTTACTCCTTGGAATTCATTTGATTTTTTTGTAATTGTATTTGCGAGAAGAGAAAATTACTTTTAGTTGTGATGAAATGTGTTTTGGCACGCGTTTTTACTTGTAAGTAATTTTAAAAGGTTATATTTTTCCCTGAGTACACATTTCCACATACCTATTATTACTATGCTTCTTTATGCATTAGTATCCTGGGAAGCATTGGTTCCTTAATGTAGAACCAGGGATTACGATGTTATCATCTTTGAGACTGTTTTAAAGCAACTATTGAGAGGATGCTGCGATTACAACACATTAAAGTACTTCTACTACTGTGAAAAATAATCTTATAACAATTGCTTCAGCTTTCGCCAGAGTAAATACAGCAAAACTTCTGATGAATCGTATAAAGTGATAAATATGTAAAAAAATGTAGCAAGATACTATCTGTAGCATTTCCAAACGGTTTTTGAGTAATAGATGTTTTTACAAAAGTATAAGGATATTTTAAGAATTAACTCTGTAAAATTCTTCCATAGCTACACTGATAGCTACAGTAGACGGTTCCATTTCCTCCCAGGGAAGGACCACCTAGTACAATGACCCTCCACCTCCACCCCATCAGCCACTGAACAAGGGAGAAGACTGGGGAGGGTCTTATTAAAAACATTTAAAAGGGCCCTCCAATTCCAGTTCCCCAGTGTATCCCCACCTTTTTAACAGACCACCTGCTTTGGCCTCTCCTTCCTCTCTAAGCAGTTCTTCCTTCACATCCCATTGTCTCAGCAGGCAACAGAGGGAGTGAAGGCACTCTCTCCCTGGAAACCTGCTGGCCACATCTGTCCTGGGAAGCTGATGGGCAATCTTCAGTCTTCTGCTTGTTCTTCATTTCTATTTCCCCTGTTTTTGTCCCCAACCCAGGAACAGACTTCCAGCAGCAGCAGCCTGTTTTCCCTCCTTTCCTCCATTCTGGGGACTCCACAGAGCTTCAGGGCAGACTCAGCTTTCCTCCGTTGAGTAGACCCTCTTTGCCACCAACGCCCTCTTCCTCTTCCCCACAGCACCCTTCTAGCCCCTCCCTATTCCTTCATGTCAGCTCCACATATCTAGACAGAATTTTTACCTGGCGGGGACTCAGAAGCACTCTACTAGCCAACCCGCAGCTACCACACTCCTTTAAGATCCAAAGAGAACAACAGAAAGCAAGGAATGAAAACTCTACCCAAGAAAGACAGGGCCAGATATCACTATCTAGCATTATAATCATCCCAAATCCAACAGAATAAAAACACAATCAGTAACAGTCAGGAAGCTATGTTTCCACGGGTGTTCAGCAATGCTACTATAGAGAAATGGCCTGAGAAACACAGTACAGCTAAAACACAAGATGAGAGCTTCAAACCAGCTATAGTGAATATGTTCAAGGACCTTAGAGAAGCTGTGAACATACGAAAACACAAACAAACAATGGAATAAAATGAAGCAAACAGTTCAGGACATGGTGATTACTAAAGAAAACCTAAATCAAGATAAAACTGGAAATGAAAAACTTACGAGGTCAAATAAAAAGGTGAGCCTCTCTAACAGAGTGAAAGACATAGAAGAAAGACTCAGACACTGAACACAGGGTAGAAGAAATGGATACCAAAAGCAATGCTAAAGTAAAGAAAGAAAGGAAGAGAGGGGGGGGAGGGAAGGGAAGGGAAGGGAAGGGAAGGGAAGGGAAGGGAAGGGAAGGGAAGGGAAGGGAAGGAGAAAGGAAAGGAGAAAGGAGGGAAGAAAATAAAAGAAAATCCAGGCACAAAACATCTAGAAAATCTGAGACACCGGAAAACACACACACACACACACACACACACACACACACACACACACACACACACAATTTCTTCTGTTCCCTCTGGTGTCCAATCGTGGAGATGGCTGCACGGCTGCATTCAACTGAGAACTAGCTATGGTAAGACAGCCCACCTGTGGCTCTCCCTTACCTCTAACAGTCAGAGTTAGTTGCTGCTGCCTTGAGGACCTTGGTTTCCTCGGATGGGGCTATGCCATATGTGAGGTCTTTCATTCACAGTATGCATTAGAATAGAATGTTGTTTTTAAAGAAACAAAACATTTAAAAAATGAAAAGCAGTGACAGGAATTTTAAATCCTTTTTGAAAAGTCAGATTGAAATCTGCCAGGGGATAAAGCACAAAACAAAAAAAGCAGGCAATAATCAAGAAAAAGACAAGAAATGCAAGAATTAATCTGAGAAATCCAAGCTTTCAGAGGTTCAAATACAGAGGATAATAAAGAAAACACGCAGAGGAAAAAATGCTATGTAATGAATTCAAGAAGATTCCCAGTGACTTTTCTGACTTTAGAGTCTGGTGATGAAATGGGTCGAAGAAGATGGAAACTGAGGAAGGCCGTGAAACCTCAGTGTGCTGGGAGAAGAGAACAAGAGGTTCAAGATACTACATGCAAAAGATGACTTCATCACAGAGCCATTGAGAACTGCAATGGGCTCAGCAGTGACAATTTCATGAGTTAGGAAACAAAGCTGGCTTTTCCTCAGGTCCTAAGAACGTGGCTTGAAAATTCAAGAAAAATAAATTGGATAAAAAGGAATAGAGAAAGAATTTGTGTAATTTGAGATAGGAAATGTATTAGTTAGGGGTTTTATTACTATGATTAAACACCATGAAAAAGCAAGTTGGAGAGAAACGGCTTCATTTGACTTACATATCACAGCCCAAAGAGTGTAGCCAAGGCAATAGCTCAAAACACGGCAGGAACCTGTAGGCAGGAGCTGAGGCCGTGGCCATGGAAGAGTGCTGCTTACTGGATCGTTCCCCATGGCTTGCTTTGCCTATTTTCTTTCAGAACCCAGAGCCATCAGCTAAGGATTGTTCACACAGTGGATTGGTTTCTCCCTCAGGCCTATGGTCTGATGTTATGGAGGCATTTTCTCTGCTGAGGCTCCCTTCTCTAGCTTATTCAAGCTGACACAAACTAGCCAGCACAGGAAATAATGTTCACAGTTTTACTTCCCAAACTTATTTGAAAAATACTATGCACTATGGAAGATATTAGCAGTTTAGTACAGGGAAAGATACAAACTGGGGCCAGCTCAGTTTCAGCCTTGATGAGTGCTTTTTATTTGTGTGGGTTTGTGATTATGTAGATTACAAGTTAACCACATTTCCCTGTTTCCGGCACTGTATACGTGGCCAGCATAGCTCCTCTGGGAATTGTCCTTTCACTGGGGTTGCTTTCCTGATGCAGGGGCTTGAAGTGAAATGGGAGGCAGCACTGCTGACTTTACTTTGCTCAGTAGGTAGGATGGCTTTATGAAGACTATGGTCCAGAGGGGAGTCCTCATAATTTTAATTTTAGTTTAAATATGTATCTATCTGATTACAAAATTAATATTCACATGTAGAAAGAAATTGAAATTTTATAGCAGTCACACGAAACACCTATGATGTTTGCCACAAAAAGGAAACCACAATATACATGTAGCATATAGAGGCAATGACCACACACATGTAACATGCTTCTTCTTCTTCAAAGATCTTCTTATGGTCTGTGTGCATATTCTCAACATTTCAGAAGCACCCCTCTCTCTTTTTCTCCTCTCTTACTCCCTGCTCCCCATGGCCCCATTCAGTCTGGACCTTTCCAAATGCCTCTGTCTATTCTCTCCCTCATATCAACAAGAAACCCATCTTCTCAACCATATCTTAGAGTGGCTATGTCCTCGTTTTCAGTCGTTCTTCAGGGATCCTATGGGCATTAATGACACAATCCAACAGAAAGAACTTAAAGATGCATTCCTTCCCTCTTCTCATCCAACCTTATCATTCACTAATAAGGATCAGGCTACAGCTCCATCATAGAAGAGAACTTGCTGTGATGACATATTGGTGAAGCTAGATTGTCGGGGAAAGCCTTCATGAGTCATGGTGGTGTGGGATGGGAATCTTCGGCAGCAGTGGTTCTCAGCCTTCCTAATGCAGTGACCCTTTTCTACAGTTTCTCAAGTTGTGGGAACTCCCAACCATAAAATTATTCCATTGCTTCTTCAAAACTGTAAGTTTTCATTGTTATGAATAATAATGTAAATATATGTTATATAGGATGGCTTATTTGCCATTCCTGTGAAAAGGTCATTTGTCAACACCCAAAGGGATCGCGACCCACAGGTTGAGAAGCCCTGCACTTGCTGTGTCTCACTATCGCCCTCTACTGACAAAGTTTAAGATTGCTCCAGATAGAAAGGGAAAACACTAGAGTCTGCTTCCATTTTCACAGAGCAGGAAAAAAAAAAAGTGAATTTAGATCTAAGAAAAGTAGACCTTGTGAAAACACTGAGAACAGGCTATGACATACATGGAGTGCTCAAGAACTATTATTAATTCAGTCACATGTGCACACAAGTGTGCAGAATGAGACCACTTCTTTTGTACATACATTTCGTACCCTGAAACTGAACATGATTTGTGACTCTTTTGATTAAACTTTCTTGGCATTCTTGGTTTGATGTTTCCATCTATATAGTTATCAATAGAAATAACAATAATGTGTAAATAACAATTCATTTAGTGGTTTAACTCTTGTGCAAATTAGAAATTGATAACATCATTGATCACAGGGAAATGCAAATTAATATCACAATGATATTACCTCAAGTCTGTGTACAATGATTCTTACCAAAGAGAAGACAGATACATGTTGGCAAGGATGGGGAGGAAATTGGAGAATCCTTGTGCACTGTTGGTGAGAATATAGATTGCTCTGTCATATTGAAGCGCAGTGTGACACTGCCCCAGAATTCGGAATAGAATTGTCACAGGCTCTAGAACCCCACTACTAGATATGACCACAGGAGTGGATGCCTGCACTGTCCTCGTCATTTCAGCATTGTTCACAATAGGTAAACCTGGAAGAACCCCTTCCTGAAACAGAAGTGTCTTCTCAGATAAGGCACGGTCAGCAGAGCTTGGTGAAATGACTTCACGTAAATTTAGTTTTGTGAAACAGTGAGTTTAAGTAGGAATACTTACCCAGGCTGTGGGGTAGGTTGGATAGAGGATCATGAACAAACTGTGGGTGGGTACACTACTGATGAAAGTATTTCTCCCTCAACAAATACACAGGCCACACACACAAGGTGTGTGCCTTGTGAACTGTTCCCTATTCACTATTAATTGCACATAAATCCTTAGGGATGGGCAGGTTCCCATGAGGTCCTCCTTTTGTGATGACAGAACATTAATGGGTCCAATCTTGAACAAGTCTTCCTTGAGTAATCACAACTTCTAGAAGTTCAGAAGGGCAAAGGCTATATTGTGGATGGAGGACAGCATTCTGGAACATCAGCATATTGAACCAGCCTAAGTGGCCACAGAGAGATAGATGATAAAAATGATATATCTACACAATGAAAAATTTATCTTTAAAAAAGGAAGGAAATCCAGTTTCTGGCTATTCCAAATAAGGCTAATGTGAACATAGGTGAGCGAGTGTTCCTGTATTGTGGACGAGCGTCTTTTGGGTTTATGTCCAACAGTGGTACAGCTCGGTCTTGAGGGAGATCTAGTCCTATTTTTTTAGGAAAATGCCAGATGGATTTCTAAAGTGGTTGTACAAGTTCACATCCCTCACCAGCATTGGAGGACTGTTCCCACTGCTCCATATCCTCCTCACTAACATGATCTGAGTTTTTGATCTTAGCCATTCTGACAGGCATAAGATGCATCTCAGATTTGTTTTGATTTGCATTTCCCTGGCTGACGAAGGATGCTGAACACTTCCTTAAGTGTTTCTCAGTCATTAGAGACTCCTCTGTTGAGAAATCTCTGTTTAGATCTGCACCCGTACGTTAGTTGGGTCATTTGGTGTGCTGGAGTCTAGTTTCTTGAGTTCTTCTATGTTTTGGATGTCATCCGTATGTCAGATGTGGAATTGGTGAAAATATTTTCCCATTATATAGGTTGCCATCGTGTCTTTTTGACAATGTCTTTTGCCTTATTGAAGCTTTTCAGTTTCATGAGATCCTATTTAGTAATTGCTGACCTTAGTGCCTGGGCTGTTGGTATTCTGTTCAGGAAGTTGTCTTCTGTGCCAATGTGTTCAAGGCTATTCCCTTGATATAGTGTATCTGGTTTCATGTTGGTTTCATGATCCACTTGGACTTGAGTTTTGTGCATATATTTCAAAATTGCTAAAAATGTTAACTGTTCATATAATGAAGATATACATAGTGAAGGAGTGAACATTAATTCGTCAATTTACAATGCACTCGTATTTCAAAACATGTTCTACTATAAAGATATTTTCTCAACTAAAAATAGAAAATAATTTCGAATGTTGATGAAATTTGGGAGAAAATAAGATGATGTCATTGGAAAGGTAAACAAATGAACTAGTTTCAAGCTATTTGGAGATATTTGCTATAATTTCACATGAGCAAATATTTGGATCCATTCCTTTTGTAGCTTCAGTTGTATTTCAAATTAATATATATCCACACATATTTGTAAAACAGATTAATTTATTATTATATTCATTTTGAGACTCTTTTTTTTGTGGGTGCAGCGAACTTTATTGATGGTATTCAAGAGAGAAGGGAGGGCTCCCTAGGCCCCTCCTGTTATTATGGGTCTGGGATGGAAATTGTGAGGGAGATGCTCAGTGTTGGGGGCTGAGTTAGGATGGGGACTCTTCAGCAACTGGGGGCCTCTCTCTTGCTCTCAGTATCCTTGCTGGGCTTGGGTGGATGGTCCAGGGTTTCTTACTCCTTGGAGGCCATGAGGTCCACCACCCTGTTGCTATAGCCGTATTCATTGTCATACCAGGAAATGAGCTTTACAAAGTTGTCATTGAGAGCAATGCCAACCCAGCATCAAAGGTGGAAGAGTAGGAGTTGCTGTTGAAGTCACAGGAGACAACCTGGTCCTCAGTGTAGCCCAGGATGCCCTTTAGTGGGCCCTCGGATGCCTGCTTCACTGCCTTCTTGATGTCATCATACTTGGCAAGTTTCTCCAGGCAGCATGTCAGATCCACAATGGATGCATTGGGGGTAGGAACACAGAAGGCCATACAGTGAGCTCTGGGATGACCTTGCCCACAGCCTTGGCAACACCAGTGGATGCAGGGATGGTGTTCTGGGCTGCCCCACGGCCATCACGCTACAGCTTTTCAGAGGGGCCATCCACAGTCTTCTGAGTGGCAATGATGGTATAGACTGTGATCATGAGCCCTTCCACGATGCCAAAGTTGTCATGGATGACCTTGGCCAGGGGGGCTAAGCAGTTGGTGGTGCAGGATGCATTGCTGACAATCTTGAGGGAGTTGTCATATTTCTCGTGGTTCACACCCATCACAAACATGGGGCCATCAGCTGAAGGGGTGGAGATGATGGCCCTTTTGCTCCAACCCTTCAAGAGAGCCCCAGCCTTCTCCATGGTGGTGAAGATGACAGTAGACTCCACGACATACTCAGCACCAGCATCACCCATTTGATGTTAGCGGGATCTCGCTCCTGGAAGATGGCGATGGGCTTCCCGTTGATGACAAGCTTCCCGTTCTCAGCCTTGACTGTGCCGTTGAACTTACCAGGGGTGGAGTCATACTGGAACATGTAGACCATGTAGTTGAGGTCATTGAAGGGGTCGTTGATGGCAACAATGTCCACTTGCCAGATGCAGAGCAGAAGGCAGCCCTGGTAACCAGGTGCCCAATACGGTCAAATCCGTTCACAGCGACCTTCACCATCTTGTCTATGAGATGAGGCTGGCGCTGCAGGAGATGTGGCTGTCTCTGGAACAGGGAGGAGCAGAGAGCTTATTTTGAGACTCTTATAGTAAAAAGTGTTTATGCAAAGTCCAAGGCCATTGACTCTGGTAGTGGGCATCAAGAGGGGAAGAATGGGGAAACACATAGAATGTATGTGGAAAACCGTACTTCCGATAAATCAAATCTCCATATGCTAACAAAGAAATGTTTTGAGGATATTTAATTGAAAAATTAAAGCACAAGGTAACTTCTAGTTTGATTGCATTTGGAGATTGCATTTAGTGTGTGTTTGTGCTCTTGGTGTCTGATGTGTGTGTAGGTACTGATGTGATGGCACTGTAAGGGTGGCACAAGCCAGTTTGTCGTTGGTTGTCTCCACCCACCTTCTTGTATTTTCCAGAATTGAATTCAGGGCACTAGGCTTGCACAGCAAGCACCTTTACCCACTGAGCCATCTCATTGATTTTTTTTTAAATATGTATATGTACACATAGAAATATGTATAAGTACATTTTGGATGTATTATATGTATATATAAATGGATGGACTGAAATCTACTAAAATAATCTTTACCTCCAGGGAGGGAGATAGGAACTGCATTGTGAGGAAAGAAAATTTCCAGGCTTCCTTCTTTATGTATTTTCTATTGTTCTGTGGGACAGTGAAAGATGCCCTGGTTCCCGGTTGAGGAGTTTTAAACCCTGGAGACCCTGAAAGGGATGGTAGGTGCTTCACCTGACTCCCAGGAAACCAGGCTGATCACTAGCGGGAAGCCCTCCATAGATTTTGACCATCAGTCACATAAGGGCAACGCCCCAAGTCCCTTCACAGGTAAAGGACATGATCACAGGTCACATAGGCTCAAGACAGATCTCCATTATAATGAGATACTTAAAGGACTGGAGGCTTAACCAATGAGGCACCAAGTATTCCCAGGCAGTCTCCCATCCAAGTACTAACCAGGCCTGACTCTGTTTAGCTTGACCTTGGGGTCAGGTGAGTTTGGACACGTTCAGGGTGGTATGGCCTTAGGTTTAGTGAGGTCATGCGTCCGCTCAGCCACAGGGCTTGGCCACTCAGGGAGGTTTGACTGCACTTACCCAACAGTGCTGCTGGGGGCTCCAGAGTTCGGTGCATGATCTGAGCACCGAACTCAGCTGGAGCTGGCTTGGGGGGTCCCCAGGCCTGCAAGAAGGCCAAGGCCATCTGATTCTCTAGCTCTTGGGCATCCAGGCGCCGCTTCAGAAGAGCTGAGAATGAAGTTCCCTCCCCCCCACGCAGGGCTGGATCTAGCCAGGGACTGGACTGAGGGGAAAAAGAAGGGGCTGCTCAGGCAGCACAGGGAAGCCTTCTGCCGGAGATTAGGCAGCGACTCTGTAGGTGAAGGCCTTCTCTACAGCTCCCCATGGCACATCCCATGAAAAGAGGCAGCTTATGGTTTCAAGGTATTTATTGTCATGGCGGAAAGTGGATGAGTAAAACCATACCCCACTTCTCAGAGAGGGCCTGAGATTAAACACCTTTTGCAGGGAGAAGTGTCTGGGAAGGAAATCTTCATTGGTTAAGCCTCCAGGCTAGAGATCTCAGAAAGAAGATGGGTGGTAGCTAAGGAATGACATTGGAATTGTTTTCCTGCCTACACACACACACACACACACACACACACACACACCCCACATAAACAAATGCACCTATACACTCACATACCCTTGCACATACATAAAATAAACACTAATAAAATATGAATAAAAATAAATTAATTGTTTTTGTTATGGTCATTTTTTGATTGGTTGGCCATTCTATTTTGTGCATACATATTCTGCTTCACTGTGAATTTGTTAGATTCTATGTATCACCATATATATATATATATATATATATATACATATATATATCAAAGGCATGCTTTAGAAAGATGCTTTCATTACTTATTTCAAGGTTCTTTTTTTTGTATGTAATATTTGGCTTTATATTTAGACCTTCTAAGATCAAATATATGACCAAAAGGAAAGAAATATATACATATGTATGTACACAAACATATATGTGATATATGTAATTAAGAAAATATTTAATTTTGTGTGTGGAGTTTGTATTGTGCTTGCATGCACCTCTGCGTGCCTCCTGTATGCTACATTCTCAGAAGCTAGAAGAGGCTACGGTACCCCCTGGGACTAGTCTGTTATATGCTGCTAGTGATTAAACCTGAGTCCCCTAGAAGAGGACTCAACCACGGAGCCATTGTTCTAACCTCAGAACATATTTTTTAATTAAATGAAACTGTAGTAAATGGAATTATGTTAAAGTTAAAACTCAGTTGATTTGATTGATGCCCAAGGAATGCTTGTTCTGTTTTTGTTTCCATGTATACATGTGTTTCTATGTTCACAAATGAGCTCTAGGTTCAACTGAGAAAGGCTGCCTGCATATATAAGACAGCGAATAATTGAGGAATATAAACAAGTGATTGAGGAAGACATATGAGATCAACCTCTGGCCTCCACCCTCAACACAAGTCACGTGCAGCCTTTCTCAATTGAATCTAAAGCTCACCAACTTTGCCAACCTAACCACTTTGCTCTGGGGAATCCCCCACTTCTGCCTCCTGACATCTGGGATCTCAGGAGAGTTGACTTGGCCCACCTGGCATTTGTTTAGGTTCTGGAGGTCTAAACTCTAGTCTTCATAGTTGCATGGTAAGTGTTTAACCTCTCACCCACCTCTCTAGAGCCCAGGTATATTCTTCTTATTGAAAAAATAAAGTAGACACATTTATTTCACCATTACTCACAAGATCTGAGATATAAACATAACCTAAATGTCCACAGCTGGATGGGTGACAAGAGGAGATGTGGTTTGTCTACACTCAGTAGAGTCACTTTTTTCCTCAACTCAGTGATGAGGCAAGGATGTCCACTATCATCACCACCCTTGTTCAATAAATTGTTTAAAATCAATAGAACCAGAGGGGGGAAAAGTGATAAAAATAGTAAAGAAACCAAATTATCTCTATTTGCAGAGGATATGACCTTATTTTCAAGAGATCCTATAGTCTCCACTAGAAAATTTCAGATTCGATAAACAATTTCAACAAAGTAGCAGGATAGAAAATCGGCATTCACCAGAGAAAATTTCATTGAACAAAACACCAATGGCTTATGCTCTAAGATCAAGAATCGACAAATGGGACCTCATAAAACTGCAAAGCTTCTGTAAGGCAAAGGACACTGTTGTTAGGACAAAATGGCAACCAAAAGATTGGGAAAAGATCTTTAGCAATCCTACAACAGATAGAGGGCTAATATCTAAAATATACAAAGAACTCAAGAAGTTAGACCGCAGGGATCCAAATAACTCTATTAAAATGGGGTTCAGAGCTAAACAAAGAATTCACAGCTGAGGAATGCCGAATGGCTGAGAAGCACCTAAAGAAATGTTCAACATCTTTAGTCATAAGGGAAATGCAAATCAAAACAACCCTGAGATTTCACCTCACACCAGTGAGAATGGCTAAGATCAAAAACCCAGGTGACAGCAGATGCTGGTGAGGATGTGGAGAAAGAGGAACACTCCTCCATTGTTGGTGGGATTGCAGACTGGTACAACCATTCTGGAAATCAGTCTGGAGGTTCCTCAGAAAATTGGACATTGAACTACCCGAGGACTCAGCTATACCTTTCTTGGGCATACACCCAAAAGATGCTCCAACATATAACAAAGACACATGCTCCACTATGTTCATAGCAGCCTTATTTATAATAGCCAGAAACTGGAAAGAACCCAGATGCCCTTCAACAGAGGAATGGATACAGAAAATGTGGTACATCTACACAATGGAATATTACTCAGCTATCAAAAACAATGACTTTATGAAATTCGTAGGCAAATGGTCGGAACTGGAAAATATCATCCTGAGTGAGGTAACCCGAAAAACACACATGGTATGCACTCATTGATAAGTGACTATTAGCCCAAATGCTTGAATTACCATAGATGCACAGAACACATGAAACTCAAGAAGGATGACAAAAATGCGAATGCTTCACTCCTTCTTTAAAAGGGGAACAAGAATACCCTTGGCAGGGAGTAGGGAGTTTAGAACAGAGGCAGAAGGAACACCCATTCAGAGCCTGCCCCACATGTGGCCCATACATATACAGCCACCAAACTAGATAAAATGGATGAAGCAAAGAAGTGCAGTCTGACAGGAACCAGATGTAGATCTCTCCTGAGAGACACAGCCAGAATATGGCAAATACATAGCTGAATGTCAGCAGCAAACGACTGAACTGAGAATGGGACCCCCGTTGAAGGAATCAGAGAAAGGACTGAAAGAGCTTGAAGGGGCTTGAGAGCCCATATGGACAACAATGCCAAGCAACCAGAGCTTCCAGGGACTAAGCTACTACCCAAAGACTATACCTGGACTGACCCTGGCTCCAACCTCATAGGTAGCAATGAATAGCCTAGTAAGAGCACCAGTGGAAGGGGAAGCCCTTGGTCCTGCCAAGACTGAACCCTCAGTGAACGTGATTGTTGGAGGGAGGGTGGTAATGGGGGGGAGGATGGGGAGGGGAACACCCTTAGAGAAGGGGAAGGGGAGGCGTTAGGGGGATATTGGCCCAGAAAAGAGGAAGGGGAATAACAATCAAAATGTAAATAAGAAATACCCAAGTTAATAAAGATGAAAAAGAAAGAAAGAAAGGAAGGAAGAAAGAAAGAAAGAAAGAAAGGAAGGAAGAAAGAAAGAAAAGAAAGAAAACTGGCATTCAAAAATTCAAACACTGAACTGGAGAGATGGCTCAGTGGTTAGGATTACTGACTGCTCTTCCAGAGGACCTGAGTTCAATTCCCAGCAACCATATGGTGGCTCACAACCGTCTATAATGGGATCCTATGCCCTCTTCTGCTGTGTCTGAAGAGAGTGACAATACACTCACATACATAAAATAAATTAACACATCTTTAAAAATCCATATACTTTCTGTACACAATAATGAATTTACTCATCAGAAAAATGATTTAATTGGAAATAGACTCTAAATAAAATACATACCAATGAATCTAAAGAAGGAGTTAAAAGAACTCTACAGTGGATTGATAATGAAGAAACAAAGACAGTAGAAAATGAAAAGATCTCTTATGCTCTTGTACTAGCAGAACTGAAACTGCTGACATGGCTCTCTTTTCCAAATTAACCTACAGGTTCAATCCCATTCTCCTCAAACTTCCAATGACATTCTCATACTCAGAGAAAAATCAATCCAAAAACTTATATGGAAACACAAAAGCCCTTTGACCCACCCTGAGCAAAAAGCAATGTCATGGGTAACACAAAACCCAATTCTAAATGATATAAAATGTTATTGTAACAGAGATTAAATGAAAATGGTACAGCACCAGCCATGTAGCCCAATAGTACAGACTAAAAGAATCAGACACAAGCCAGTGTAGTCCAGCCACATCATTCTTCTAATAGTGAAGACCACAGCAAGAACGGGAACCAGATTGGGCCAGTTTGAAAGCTTCCTCAGAGAGAACAACAGGAGCCAGTGGGATGGCTCAACAGGTGGACACCAAAGTCACTTCCTGAGTTTGAACCCAGAGCCATGTGGTTCAAACAGAAAATAAAGTTCCACAAGTTGCCCTCTGACCTTCACATGTACCCCCATAAACAGACAGACAGATGGAAATGAAAGAGAGAGAGAGAGAGAGAGAGAGAGAGAGAGAGAGAGGCAGAGAGGCAGAGAGACAGCAAGACAGAGAGATTTGAGAAAACATCAAGATGACAAAACAGTCTATGAAATTTTACTTAGCTATTCATCGACAACTAAAAATTTCAACAGAAAATAAGGAATCTGATCAATAAGTGGGAAAATGAACCAAAAGTCATACTTTAAAAAAAGAGTATATAACTAGTAAACCTATAAGAAATGATCGATATTCTAATTCTTCAGGAAAATGCAAATCAAAACTGCATTGGGATTCCATTTCATGGTAGTCAGAATTGCTATCCTCAAGAAGCCGAAAGGAAACCCAGTTCTGGTGGAGTGACAGGGGAATATATTTGTGTGTTGGCTGGGATGGGGATGTGCTAGGTTTGAACCTATTGCCTCTTCTGTGCTAGAAAATCATTTTATCACTGAGCTATCTCTCCAGCTGTTTTTACACACTTGCTTTCAGACAAGACTTTGCTAAGTTGCCCAGAGCTCACATTGTAGCCCTTGTACTTGTATTCCTCCTGTTTCACCCCCCTGAGTAGCTAGGATCACAAATCTGCTCCATAAGGCCTACCATCACTTTTACATAGTTGCGGGCAATGAAAAGTACTCTAGTCATTATGGTAATTAATAGTTTTCCTAGAAAAACTAAAAAAGAGTTGCAAAATGTTGTGGTTTGAATCAGAGTGCACCCCATAGGCTTATATATTTGAATAGTGATCCTCAGTTGGTGAAACTTTGTAAAGGGTTAGGAGGTATGGCCTTGTTCAAGGAGGTGTGTCACTGGGGATTGGCTTTGAGGTTTCAAAAGACTTGTGTTATTCCCAGTGTGCACACTGCTTCTTGCTTGCAGTTTGAGATGTAAGCTCTCAGTCCCAAGTATCATGTCTTTACTTTGCCATCATAGACTATAACCATTTCAAAATGGAAACTCAAATAAACACTTTCTTTTACAAGTTACATTGGTCATGGTGTTTTTTTATAGAAATAGAAGTGACTAAGACACCATGTAATCCAGTTATAACACGTTGCTCTAGGACAGGACTCTGAAGTCATAAAAGTCAGTTGGCATTGTGTGCCTATATTCAAAACAACATAATGGACAAATTATAGTATAAACTATGTTCTCTTTTAGAATAGATTTAAAGGTGGTGGCACGTTTGTACAATGGAGTGCTGGTCAGCCACAAATAAAAATGAAATCATGTGATTTGAAGGAAAATGGATGGAACTGGAAACTCTCATCTTATGTGAAATGAGATTCTAAAAGACAGATATCACACATAGAACCTAGAGGAGAAAGCCACGAAATGAAAAAGGAGCCAGAGAGAGCAAGGGCGAACATGGCACCGATACAACCAAAGCACATTTTATGCACCTATAGCATTGTCATAATGAAACAGGCTATTTTATACAGTTATTAAATACTAGTGAAAAATTACAAAAATACTATGTTCATCTGATTTGTAAGATAAATTTTATCATTTTTTTTTTAGTTTATTTGATGTCTCAATTGAATGGAAAAGTAGTCCCTTAACTACCCTTAGTAAAAGTAATCATAGTTTTCTCTGGTGCCACTTACCTTTAAATCTAATCTTAAAAGAAATTTCAATTAAAGATGCTATGAAGAACTTAACTGGGTTAGGTTACGGATAAAATTGATTTTGGATAGAAGTGATCTTTTCAACCAAGGAGTACGTCTTCAACATCCCATCTTATGTTACATAGTGAATGCTTTCTTGTTATAGTCCTTACACATTGTTATGGTTTACTCCTATATGTTTTATGATTTAGGTATCTTTATGGAGTGACACATATGTTTTTTCTGCCATTGAGATTAAAATTAACCTTCTCCTTATGTCCTCCACACAGTAAGTAACATAGGCTGGGGAGCTTCTGCTGGGGAGAGTGATGAAGTAGGAGTGATAAACCCCGTCTTGTAGCCAGGCAGCTCCATCTGTCTGGATTGCACACGTTGCGCTAGCTGATTGGTTGACATTGGCTTCTTACTCCCTGGGAGGTCAGTTTCTGTTTTGTGTTCCACCCCGTCAGCCAGTGCGAATCCTGACCAGAAATAAGAGGAGAAGAAACCAAGGGGGAGGATTTCTTCCAGCCCCTTTCTCTACTTAGTTGGTCTCGGGAATCTGTCCACCCAGACTCCCGTGCCCTTCCAGAGCACTTTGTACTCAAATGTTCTTCCACTGGTGCATGTCTCTGCTGCTGGTGGTCTGGGCACTGCAGAATCATTTGAGGTTCACACCTGTGCCTGAGTAATAGTCCCCATTACACACCATACAGCTCACCTCTCCTGTTTCCCACTAGGATCTTAACCGAAGGCAATGAGCACACAGGGAGGAAGCTTTGTCAATTTTATCATACTCCATGATTGCCTCTTGGTTCTAGTATGATTTTGACAATTGTATAAATGTCATACTTAATAGTTCTTAATTCTCGTCGAGATACTCTGAGATTTATTCAAGTGCTGTAAAAATTTACCACCTGCATTATAGCATTGTGTGTATATGGATATAGCTTGATTTTAAATTTACTTGTTGACCTATTATTTCATCTTCAGAATTTTTATTGTCATTTCAACCCTAGAGTAATCTGGTAAACTTACTTTACTATTTCATAATACATTTTTAGAAGTTTCTTTGAAGCGAATGATAAACAATTTGAAACAACACTCTTAAACAAGTGAGTAACACACTTGGACTGACATTGTTTTACTATTACAGGTTTACAAACTTGTTCTTTTTATTGGTATTTCCTACAGTTTTGTTTTTATTTTTTAATTAGATGTAGGATTGTAGGCTCACGTCTACTTTACCACAGGGTATGACTGCTTGGTGAGGCAGAGTATGGGGAGTTTGACTCCACTTACCCCACACCATCTCTGCTGCTACTGGGGAGGGTGCGGGCTGCGGGGCAGATGTGAACTGTAGGGAAGCCCAGAGGCATGACTCCAAAAGTGTGGGAAAACCAGAGTTAGTTTTGGGGGTAGGGGTGGAGATCCCCGGGCCTGGGAAGAGGGCTAGGCCATGGAACTCTCAGGCTTGGACATCCAGGTGCCACTAGGATGAGCTGGAAACAGAATTGGGATTCCTTGGGATGGAGAGCCAGGAGGTGGGAGGAGGGGGAGCTTGGTTTGTCCCATCCGGAGAGAGTCCTTGGCTTGACGGCTGTTGATTTAGTGGCAGTTGTGGCTAGGAGTGCAGAGAGGCTTCTATGGGACACTAGACTGCTGCTCTGTAGTCTTTCTCCTTGGCTCCATAGCAGATCTTGATGAAAAGAACCAGCTCATGGTTTCAAACAATTTATTTTCATGTCGGAAAGTAGATGCTTAAAACCATACCCTACTTCTCAGGGTGGGTCTGAGATTAAACACCTTTTGCAGGAAGTAATGTCTGGGAAGGGAAGTTTATTGACACACCCTCTGAACCTCTAGGTACCTCATTAGCAGGGAGACCCCTGATTTTTGAGCCTACTTGACTGTGGTCACATCCCTTTTCCTATCTTGTTGGTCGGAGATGTTAGGGATGCCTTATCTACATGTGGAGGGGCTTGGGGTGTTGCCCTTACCTGACTAGGCCACAAAACTCTCTGTGGGAGGGCTGCAACTACATGACAGGACCCTGGTGTCAGGAGCAGGCAAAGTTCCTACCACCGTCCCTTTGGGGTCTCTGGGTCTTCAAGTCTTTAGCTCAGCCTTACCAGGCTTCCTCTCACAATCCACATTCCTGCAATTAGATGAACTGATGTTCATTCGATTCAGTTTTCTTTTATTCTGAAAAATACTGTCTTGTGGTGTTTTCTTTTAATTTCAGTTTAAGGCTGCATAGTGAATACCTTTTTTTTAAAAAAGGAGATTAACTGTATAGTAAATCTTAAAATTGGAACAGCAATTTAAAGTAAATGGAATTTCAGAAGTTCATCATTATGTTGTGCTGTCTATGATATCTGCATGGATTTTCTTTTATTTCCCATCAGTTAATTCCATAAAAGTCTGGAGTGGATAAGAGTAATCTAATTGAATTTCTTTATGAGAAGTTATGCATTCGGTGCCAAGAACTTGAAACTTTAGAGTCATAACATAACTGCTGAGCCATTGACATAAGAAAATAAACACTGACATTTAGGTCCAAAAGAGAAGAATTAGTCAAGCACTGGGAAAATGAGGTTTCAAGGGTTGTATTGTTAACTTTAGAAAGACATCAACTTGTTTTGATGTGATCCAATGGGCAGCATCTGAAAACACTAAATTTAATATTTTTTCACAGAAAAGTTGACAGAAAACGACTATCAATAATAAAATGCCATTTGTGATCTGAGAGTTAAAAATATTCAGAGATTTAGAACCTGCCTGCAAAGAAGTTACCATTTAACTCTGTGGTGCTTTGTATTTTTTGAAGTATTTTTCTGTTGCTATGCTGCCTTGATTCCCACCCCTCAGCTGAGGATGCTCCCTCACTCTAAAGCCACTAGCATGTGAGAATTCTGTTCCCACAGGACACTTGCTTTACGTGCTGGGCTCTGCCTTCCAGTGTTCTTGTGTGGTTTAGAGCTGAAGGAACAAGCGTGAGAACGCACAGCCTCTCCTAAAACCCAGCACTGTTGGACAAGCTCATTAAGTCAAGTGGGAATTGCAGTCTCCAAAAACTGAAACATCCAAACATCTGTTAAGGCTCAATTTGTAATTCTTTCTTCTCTTTCTGAAAGAAAAAAAAAGTCTCTGATCAACTTTTGATATGATATCTTAAAAGAATGAACAAAGCAGCTTGATAAGTAAAATTCATTTGGCTAAAAGTTCAATGAGTTAGAATCTGGGGCAGTTCTTGGAAAATGATGTCTTAATGGCCTTAATGTCTTTTGAAAAGTAAATCAGGAAAATTCCCAAGCAACAGTGGAGGAAACCTGGTGGGTTGCATTTACCAATCCTGTAGGAAGAGATAGGAAACAGCTAAAACAAATAACTTATTCATGAAGACAAGAAAAAAATTAACTACCAGCTTTTTAAGTTATCGGGAAGTTTAAAGTGCTTGTTTTTCTTCACGCCTTCTGAAGTTACATGAGTTAGCCTTTTCTCCTGTTCTAAGATAGGGGCTTGTGATGTTAGTTGCTGCGTTCTCTTTCCTTTCTAATTTGCAGTTGGCTCTCCTTTATAGTAACAAAGAGGAATGTCCACGGAACTCGTTCAAACCCTAAGTTTCTAAATCACATACATCACGTGCATGAAAAATTCTTCATGCATCCCAGGGTTGCTGTAAGCCGTGCAGTCAACTCTTGCTGTCCAAGAACACTAAATCCTCAGCGCATCTGTTAAAACGATTCATCCTCGCTCACTCTGTCGTCTCCGACGCGGGATTTCTTCATCCTTATCCAAAAATAATTTTAATTTTTTTTTACGACAACAAATTTTACATTAATAAGAAAAAAAATCCCCATCAACTTTATGTTAGAGAATCTGATTTCAGTATCGAAGCTGTTGCTTCCACGGGGTACACTGAGGGAATGCTAAATAATATTGAGCGCATCTGTACGGCTGGCTGCCCTTGCTGGGATCCTGGAAGGTACCTCAGCTGCGCGCCCACACAGACCCCATCCACGTCTGTCCTTTCATCTCCTGCAGAGCACTCAGGGGAGGCGGATGCTCACAAGACTTTTCTTGACTTCCATCTCTTTGATATAGAATATTGCAAATAGGGCTGTTCGATGTCCAGTTTTAAGGCATCTGATTTTTGAACTTCCAAATACTGTTTTTATCAAGTATGTCTCAAAATTTTGTGGAAGCATCTGGAAAGTTCAATACAAACACCCTTCTGTTATGAGCAGTCATGGTGACCAGACTTGCTCACTGTTACCCAGGGGCTGTTTCTATGCCGCCTATCTTTCCAGCACTGCAATGTTCCACCACACCGGCATGTTCTAGACACCTTGATACCTGGTGAGCGCTGGGACGAGAATAAGGATAGTTTCCCAGACCGCCCTTATTTTCCCTTACACAGGTCCCTATTTATATTTTGTTTGTTTTGACCGTTGCTCCATGGCTAACTCAGTTCCTGCTCCCCTTAGCCCCTTCCTTGTAAAATTAACCCAATCCTCTTTTCTATAAGATGAGAAATAATAAAGCAGACACGTATATTGTATACATGTAACACATTATTAGGTGATATTATGAATATTATTTCTAATTAATTTTTTATATAATTTAATGAATTCTCAGGGTAAAATCATAAAATGAAACCACGGGATACAAAGTTAAAATTGAGTTTTCTGTTCATCTTTAATTCTTACTCATGTGTTTGTCATGGTAGAAACTCTTTCCTCTGGCTGGCAGACATATTTATGATTATTTTGCACAGCGCTAGCATTGCTATAGATACTCATTTACATCTTATGTCATTTGAATGAGAATGGCCTCCATAGGCTCATGTATTTAAATATTTGGTTCCCAGCTGGTAGACTGCTTAGGAAGGATTAGGAGATGTGGTATTTCTGGAGGAGGTCTGTCTTTGCGGGGCAGGCTTTGAGCTTTGGAAAGCCCACAGTAAGCCCAGTCCTAACCTCTCTCAGCCTCCTGCTTGTGGATAACCTGTCAGCTACTGGGTGCCTGCCTGATACCCCGGTTCCCACCATAAGGATTGTAAACTAATCATCTGAAACTGTAAGCAGGATTCCAGTAAAATGCTTTCTTTTATAAGTTTCCTTGGTAATGCTTTCTCTTGGCAGTACCAGAAACACATTGGTAATATGGAGGTAAAAGGATATATCTTTAGACACGTTGGAGAGATTGAAGAGACGGCTCACAAGTTTAAAGCATTTTCTGCTCTTTCGGAAGACTGGAGTTTGGTTCTCAGCACCCACACTGGGCAACTCAGAAAGCCTGTAACTCCAGCCCCAGAGGATTCAATGGGCTCTTCTGACCTCCACAGACACCAGCATACATACACACAAATAAAACAAGCCTTTAAAAAATATGCTGGGAGTTTTATCTTCTTGTATTGAGATTAACATAAGATAAATATAATCTGTAAGCTGATAAACTCTAGCCCTGGTTTTTGTAGTTATTTATAGGTTTAATCACCGAATCTTATTGATTGTAAAACCAAAATTGCTCCTGAAGTGTACAGAGATGGCCGAAAAATAAAATTAAAAATGGTCAGAGATTCATGAAGATACATTTTCCTTTTCTTTAAAGGATACAGTCTAGTTCTCCTTTAGTTACATGCAGAATTACTAATATCTTTGACATTTTTGCTTCAGTTGTTTTGATTGTATGTGGTGGGCGTGCATGCCGTATGTGCAGGTCTGTGCAGCTGAGCGTTTGCACGTGGCATCAGCATCTTCATCTATTGCCACCCACCTTATTTTTTGATCCACGGTCTCTACCTGTGGCTGTGGCTTGCTGATGAATTGCACTAGATGGCCACCAAATCTCTAGGATCCTCCTAGTGCTGCTCATTCCTGAGCTGGGATAACTCATGTGGACACTGTCACAGCTAGTTTTTCACTCGGTTACTGGCATTCATGTCGTTTTGCAGGCATGGCGAAAACTGACTCACAACATCACCCTCTTGAGCTGCTCCTTTGTGCATAGTTCAGCATTTCATTTGTGGCAACTTTTCTGTTTCTTCCTTAACCTAACTCCTGGTATCATTTCAGAATTATCTAGGCTTTATTTTCATAAATCCATGTGAGTTTTATTCTATAGTTTGTTTTTTATTAAACGTAGGAATTTTGAGATCTATATAGAATTACTTATTCCTTTGAATTGTTACTAAATTTGTACTACTAAAGACTTGGGGAGGTTCAGAATTTTAGTATTATAAATGATACGGCCAATAAACTTCAATAAGTCCTTGTTATTTGCTGAATATTTACCTAGATCCCTAGTCACAGAGAATTTGTTTGTTGATGAGGAATCATTAATTTAAAGTGGTAGAAGCATTTATGTGTACACACCACACACACACACACACACACACACACATCTTCACATTTTTCACATCTCTAATATTAAATATTTTAATATTTATTTTAGATGATCTTAGTTCCCAATGAATGAAGCTTGCATTGTGTTTAGGTCTGCTTTTCTGTGGTTCCTAATAAGCATGCAATGTCTTTGGAGGCTCCTCAATCTCCTTTGTGACTCAATGGTCTTCATACTGAAGGCTTTGTCTTTTTATTGTAGTCCTACCTGTGACAGCACACATCTTCTGACTGCTGATTATACTGTGCCATGCTTCATCTGATACTTGTTTTTGGTCTACTCTTGTTGCTGTAAAATTATAAAAAAAGGCTGTCTTTTAACCCCCGCACTATATCCGGCACTGTAGCACCCCAAGATATCTGGTAGACGTCTTCATCTCAGTCAGCAAAGCTTCTCACCCGCTCTGCTCCATCCCATATCTCACTGTCGAAGGCTTCTCTCTGAGCCTGGCCACAATCTCTCTAACCATCTAGTTCCCAAGGCAGGTTGTCACCATGTCAGACACACACATCTCAGTTCTGTGGCAGCCCAGTGTCTCCAGCCACCACAAACTCTCTTGAACTTAAATCGCCACATCAAAGAACACACAACACAATAACCTCTGATCCAACTGATAAGATATAATTGCCCACCTAGACATACAAACCCTGTACACATCCATCCCTTAAGAACATTCATAACAACCTGTAAATGTGCAGAGAGGAATCTTAACATCTGCCTCCATGTTCTCTCTGCTGCCTCTCTCCCAGTCTCCCTCTCTAAAAGCTTTTTCTCACCCATTCTTCCTTCTTGTCCAATGACAGGCCTCGTTCTATCTTGCACCTGCCTTCACCTGAGTAATGGCATAGTCTTACATACTCTTATATAATAAGTATTTTTCTTATTTAGATGTTGAACGCACTGTGTATATCAGTGTCTTTTGTGGTTATGGATTTCTTTTTATCCTTTTCCTTTTTTACTTTGCTTTGTAAATCATTTCTTAATCCAAAGTTTCAAGAATTTTTCTTTCATTGCTTATGATTCTTCCAACAATCCATTCCCCTTCTTTTCTGATAGTTCAACGTGACAATTTCTTAAACAGATGTACATACACAGGGACTAAAATCACTCCCCAACAAGACTTGCCATCATGGGCAGAGAAAACGCCCATATATATAATTAAGCCCAGTTTGTAGGAATGTGAAGATTACTTGAGAATTTAACGTGATGATTCATACATAATAAATATTCAACAAAAAGGAGAATGCATGCATATTTATGTTCATTTAAAAATAATGTACGTGTATGTCTGTGTATCTGTGTTGGGAGGGTGCTGTCAATGGCATATATGTGAGTTACTACAGAGACCAGAAGTGGGCATCAGACCTACTAAAGTTGGAGCTCCAGAGAGTCCAGAGACTCTCATTACAGATGTTGGGAACCAAATTTGACCTTTTGCAAGAATAGTAAGAGCAAGAATAGTGCTCTTAACTGCTGAGCCACCAATCTAGCCCTGTATTCATTATTGTTGATGCAATTATTAATGCTACAGTAGATTTCATAATAGGTCAGAATATTAATATAATTAGAGATATTTGTTTAAATAGAAATAAATAATATGTACAAAATGAAATAAATATATATTCGTATTTTGAATTACATTCATTTTTATTTATTAAATTTAAAAATAAAACATAATTACATCATTTTCCCCTTTCTTTGTTCTCCCTTCACTACTTACCCTGGCTCCCTCTTGAAATCATGATCTCTTTTTCTATAGTTGCTATTGTTATACATGTGTAAATATATATGTGTAAACACAACCTGCTCAGTGAATTTAGTGTTGCTTGTATGTATATAATCTCAGGGCATAATTCTTGGCATTACATAACCAATTAAAAGGCTTTTCTTTGGAGAAGCATATTTTTCTTGTCATTCCTTAGTTGCCTATTCATGGAAGCCCACCTTCCATATCTGCATGTCTATTGGCGGCTCTTCTTCAGGTCCTCTTGAATCATAAGTAGGGTCATAGATGAACTTTCCTATCATTTTTACGAGACATAACCTCACAGCAGCTATCCTGGCCCCTGGCTCTGACATTCTCTCCATGTTGTTCTCTGAACCATACAGGTCAAATGTTGTGTTGCAGATACATCAATTAAGGCTAGTCACTCCATGATCACTTGCTCTTTTGTGTTTTGATGGGGTTTGATTTTCTGTAATGGTCTCCTTCTGTTTCAAAGAGAAATTTCTTTGGTGAGGAGTGAGGACTATACTTGAGTTCTCCAGATAAGAAATGAAAGTGTCCATAAAAGAGCTCACAAAATGGTCTGCATTCCTAGCAATCAGGGCAGTGCAAATCAGGAAAAGACACTTTGAAATTTCATCTCATTCTTGTTAGAATGGCAAATATCAACAAAACATTTACAGCAAACTGCAAGAGGAATCCTCATTCAGTTCTGGTGGTGCAATCACTTTGGACATCGGTGTAGAAAGTGTCAAAATGCTAAAATAAACCTGCCATATGACCCAGCTCTACAACTCAGTAACACAGTCCTAAGTAGAGACTTGCTTAGCCAGGTTCATCCATTCCATTCACAATAGCCAGGAAGTGGGGGAAATCTGAATGTCCTCATCTCATGAGTGAATAGTGAAAATGTGGCCTATCCGCACTAGGGAATATTATTCATCTGTAAAGAAAAAAGACATACAAAAATTTTCAGGTAAATGAAAGGATCTAGAAAATAGTATTTTGAGTGAAACAATGTAGACCTAGAGAAATAAATGTCTCGTGTTCTCTCCCACTTGTGATTCCTAGTTCCAAATCTGCAGATGTGAGTACATACCCTGGAAGAATTGTAAAAACTAGGAAAGCAAAAATGGGACCTGGGTGGGAGAGCACTAGAGAGTGGAATAAAAAACTACTGGTAATATAGAAGAGGGAAATGGTTAAAATGAGTAGGGTTCATTAGGGTGAGTGAGGGCAGTCAATATAAAAGGAGAGGGAGGAATGTAAAATGATAGCAAAGATGTTCAAAAAGCCATAAGAAGTCATATTATTACTTATTTAACTAAATTATACATATTATCCATGAGTCTATGTGTATACCTATACCTACAGAAATATAGTTCAAATGAAGTTATCCCACTTGAACTGATAACTGACGCCTCCCAAGAGCCATTGATCATCTAACAAAAACAAATACAAACTGCCTTTCAAGTGGTTGGTCACAGGAGTTAATGAGACTGTGAAACCAATATAGGTTATTGCTGTTGCTTTTGGTTGCCCCCCAGAAACCGCACACATCAGACAAAAGAAATGGAGATCAGAGCTGAATCTGACCTGAAAGCCTCTTCCCCGAGGATTAGCTTTCATAGCACTGGAAGGTACTGCACAAGTTTCCCAGGCAGGAAGCAAACAATAGTCCTACTCAGCCATTAAACCCATGAACAGGAATGATGACCAGCATGGCACAATAACCCTAAGGGTACCATAGTTGCACTCATATCTTGGTGATAGCCAACAACTTTGTAATTGGACTAAAGGCCTGCTTAACAGTAGGGAAATCATGCCAGGTTCTGGAAAGATAGCCAACCACCAGGACTTGTGTAGTCATGTGTCTTAGAGTGACATTAGATTTCTATTTTACTGCTATGTCTACATGTGGAGGTCATGGGACAAAAATATTTCTTACACATATTAGCTTATTATTGATTATGTGTATGGGTGAAGGACACATATTTACTTGTCCAAATATAGAGGTCAGCAAACAACTTGGGGAAATTAGCTATGTCCTTCCACCTCATGGGTCCCAGGAATGGAACTTGGGTCATTCATTCAACTTGGTGACAGTTGCCTTTATCCTCTGAGCCATCACACCACCACCCATTTTCCTTGTTCTTACCACTTTCTAATTGTATTATCCTGAATAAGTCACTATACAAGCCCCCCATCCTTACCCCTGTGTGTACATGTCTGTCACGGTGTACATGAGGATGTCATGGGACAATTAACATTGATCTTCATCTTCCACCCAGTTTAAGGCAGAGAGGCATGCCGCTTACTGCTGTGCACTGTAGGCCAGCAGTCCCCACTCTTCTGCCTACACCTCTCACTTCACATGGGAACGCAGGGAGTACAGACGTGATAACTCTGCCCTGCTGTACATGGATTTCAGTGATCCGAAGTCAGGTCCTCATGCTTGTGTGACACTTTGGCCACTGAGTCATGTCCTCAGTCCCATTTTAGCTTCTTGTGCATATGGATTCGCCATCTACACAATTAACATCTCCTGTTATATTTGACAACTAAACGAAGTCAGCACTGCTCACGAGTACTATGCTCACCTAAATCTTGCAGTTGTCGGAAGGACAAGAATTCAATATCTGTCTTGTTGTCACTATCCTGGTACAAATAAGTCATAATAACTTTGCAACTATGATGCTTACTTGGTAACTAGTTGTTGACCAATTTGGACTCCACACAGGTTGATTATTGATGACAAAAGTTGATATAATGTGGATCTCTGAACCTTAGGCCAGAATCATATTCAATTAGTCTTTTGCTTCTATTAGAAGCTAAAATTTAAAACTGAAGAGTGAAATATATTTGAGTTTATGGTCTAGAAAATGAACTTAGAGCTATGGGTTATCATGCCCAGCTTTACCGAACTTTCTGTTTCTCCTCAAATACCTGCTCAAGGCAAGACCAAAGTTTTAAGTTATGTCTGCAGTGGAAAGGAGAAAACGGGAGTAGGTGGGGAAGACTGATCTGGGTAGGAGGTAGGCTGATTGCCAGATTCCCTGGGGTGATGAAGCTTTTTATTATAACTCAGTAGAAAGCTTTATGCCAAAATGTTTCCATAAATACATATGAATGTTGGTTCTTGTTGAAAAATGCAAATCAGATGGTTGTAATGTTTTAAGCTTTACTTGGAATACCTTAATAACAAGCACAAACATTTATGTGTGTACATGTACACACTTAAATGTATACCAAATTAGACACACAGAAAACTTATTTTAAATGGCATTAATAGGCCCCCACCAGCGTCCTGACATCAGGCTGAAATGTAAACCCACTGCTGTGGCAACCCTGGAGGCTTCGTGGGAATTTTCTCCACCACAGCAAGTACTCATTAGACCTTCCTTTAGGTTGTATTTAAACAATCACAGCCCCAAACACACTGAGCCAAACATCTGGCATGTTAAGATGTAGCATTCCTATCTAAAAATATTAATCTTCTACTTAGATGCCTTCAACATACTATCAGACAGTTAGATATGCTGGTGACTGATCAGAAGCCTGGCTGTACTGTATCATGTGGAGCTGGCGTTAGCTCTCTCTACTGTTCAGACAAGCTTTAGAAAAGTCTCATAGTCTAGACTATCCCTGTAAGTCTCTGAGACCAGGGACCTTTGGATATTACTTGATCGATATAAGCAACAAATATGTTCAAATTTCTTCAATAACATTTTCCTGACATAACCAAGTTTCTAAGCTATGGTGGCCAATTTAGTTTTAGATCATGTATTCTTGGGAATAAAAGGCTAGAGTCTAAGACTATTAGTTGATCTAATGAATTTCAAAGTTTTCTAAAACCAATATAGAGTGATAAAAGATTTCATATTGGAAATCCTTGGTTTTTTACAAAAGAGTAAATGTGTAGAGTAATGACGATGATTATCATCGTTATATTCTCCGTGCCTGTCACAAGTGTCTTATCAGAAAAATGTAATAATAAAACTCACAGGATGTAGCTCTAACACTGTGTATCAGAAAAACATTTTGTAGCAGGACCTGGCTTTCTCCTTAAGAAGAGAACTTCTTCCTGTTGGGAGGCCACTCACCCTTCTCCTGAATGAGATGACATGTCATGGCTCTCAGGTTCAATTTGTAGTTATGTAGAAAGGGGTACAGATGTCCTCAAAGATACTTCTTTATGTAACTGTCTCACAGTACAAACTTTGATCAAGATTCTCCAGTGAAGCATTCAAATAAATTAGCAAGAACCCTTTTTGTCACTATCATGAACAATATTCCAAGAGCATATTTTAATATGAGCAATAGATAGATTTAAATCTCGACACACATTTTGGGGCCTCATGATGATTGGTGGAGATTACATTTTCCACATACATTACAGTCTACTGAGGCTTGCCAAGCACTAGCTAGGAGCAAAGATGAATAAAAGATACTGCCTGCCCTTGAAGAGCTTGCCATGTGATGATGTGAACTGTGATTGCCCATGATCATCCTCTCCTGGAAACTGTCTGTGAAAGCATGGAGGATTAGCTTAGACACTCCATGATTCCTCAGTTTTAAGAGGCCTACAAAATTTTCATGAATGGATGTAACATGAACCAGACCGACAGAGGAAGAAGGCCAATGCTCTCCATGGTGGGGAGACTAACCCTGGATAACTTCATGCCTTCAGCAAACAAATTAGGGCAGAAACTTCTTGAATGGAGAAGTCAAAGGGAAACGAACTGTAGGATGTGAGGGCCAAATCAAAGCCACATAGGAGCCATTAGAAATTCTAGTCCTCTAACAGATACAGAACTAAAGATTTGCGTGGCTCTTGGGCAAAGGCTCTTGATATCAAATGAGGTACATAGTGGTTTGTTGGGTTAGAGACATAATAAATTTATTATACTGTTATGTATGGTATAACAGCAATCATTGTAACAAGAAAGGCTGAAGCTGGGGAGTCTCAAGGGAGACAACCCGAGAATGCTTTCACGAAGAGAAGAACCCCAAATGGCTGACTTTCCAACATTTCTGAAATGCCCCTTATAGCTGCTAGCAGCCTGAGGACCAGAGCTGGTACATAGGAGATACCAACATAGCGGTTTTGAATCTGGGGTGCACATCAGACTCACTTGGGCAAACAAACACCTGCAAGTCCAAACACCTAGCTCCAGAGATTCGAAATTAACTGCCTGGGTCAGCCATCACCAGCTTCTACAAATTAGTAAACTTTATTTTTAGAGCAATTTTAGAGTCATGGCAAATCTATGCAGAAATTGCAGAGTTCCCATGAGCTTTGGGTTCCATACGTGCATAACCTCCCTTACCGCCAACATCCAGATGAGTTGTTCACTTGTTTCAACAGACTCTGCCCAATACACAGCTTTCCTTCCACATATGGCTGTGAACTCGATCAGGGTTTCGTAAACTATTCCTCTTCGGGAAACCCTCTCCCCCTTTTTCTGCCCAAGACTTTTAAAATAGTTATATACAAGTCAAATACTTGTGGATAATATGTTATAAAGAAAGTTTAAAATGAATTTTTGCTATCTATACAATTTTTTCTATTTAATAAAGATAAAAGAAAATTTGCACTCTAGTACGACAGATATGCTTGGTAATTTTTTAACTGAAGGATTAAATCTTGACTGGAGATGTGAGCAGGACACAGAGCATCTTTAGTGATTTTCAGAGTTTTGCGTTTATCATTTTTAGTGCTGAGAAGACCGTTTCTCATAAGTATTCAGAACAAAGTGGCAGAAGTCTGTTGGGAGCCATTTCAGAAATGAGAATTTCTGTTGAGCCCCCAAAATTCATTAAATAATCTTTTAAAAGGATTTATTATTTTTACTAGTTTTATTTATTAGATTTTTTATTATACTATAGGCTTCTACTCTAACAGTTAATGTTGGCATTTATTCAACATATTTTTAGAAATTATATTTGATTTAGTCTTTTGATAATTTCATCCTTTTCATCTTCAAATTCCAACTTCTCCCATGTCTGTCTCTCATTTCTCAAATTTGTGACTTTTTAAAAAATATTGTTAAACACACAAACGCACATGCACACACAGTTGAGTTCATTTGATGTTGTTTAGATGATGTATTTAGGAATGAATTCTTCGAATAGGATAACTTATCGGGCTTCACATACCTGGAGAAGACTGATTCTCTCTCAGCAAAAGTCACCTGCCTGAGTCTCTTCATGTAAGAGTGAAGCCTTGTGAAAAATTTCACCATCCATGTCAGCGTGCTAATTGGTGGTGCTGTTCTTCAGGTCTTGTTTGTTTAGGGAGTCATATTACTATTGCTACTATTTCCTGGGTGAAGCTTCCCTGTACTATACAGCAGATGATACAGACTTTCTTCTGGCTTGTACAACCTTTCTAGTCCCTCTTGCTGTTTCCAGAGTATTAGGTTCAAGGGTTGTATTGCAGATGTATCAAACAAGGACATGCCTCCTACAGTCAGTTATTACTGCATTTTAACTAGCTGTGGCTTTCTGTAGCAGTTTCTGTCTGCTGCAAAGAGAAGCTTTGATGAGAAGTGAGAGTTCCATTTATCCTTGGGTATAGGATATTTATTTAGAATGCAGTTATAAACTGTTTAGGAAAATGAAAGTAGTAAGTTCTGTTCTAAGGTCCATGAGCTCACTAACCAGGAGTGGTTGGCTAGGTTCAAGTACCCAGTATGAATTCTCTACTATTGAGAATTCCTTGAGTGCAATTTTACAATTGTTCGTTACCTCCAGATATAAGTGCCACTACTGAGCTTTTCAGAGTGTCTTGCCACCAGATCATTGCTGCTCATAGACTTCACAGCTGCGTAGGATTATTTATTATTGGTTGATTTTCTCCCTTGGCAGCTTGCATAGCTTGTTGAGTCCTCCAGGAAGATTTTGCCAGGTTGGTTCCATATAAGTTCCTCCAAGTCCTGTGTCTGACGTGTGTCTTTATCAATATACACCAAGTTCTTGGAGGCAACAAAATGCAATAGCAATAGCCTATATTATCTTTAAAGTCTTTTGAATGTCCCTGGACAATAACTTAAGTTTCTCATGCCTAGCATTGGATTTTTGTTAAAATTGTCTATGGCTCTTGAACATTGTCACCCCAAGCCATAAATATATGTATATACATAGATGTGTATATATACATATAATGCATACATACTTTTAAGTAAACAGAACAATGTGCACTTAATGCAGTGCAGAGTATTTGTGTTGTGTGCTCAGAATGAGATTGCAGTGAAGTTCTAAGATACAACACAGGTGAAAGCTTCCAGAAACATCTCCGATGGATTCCGTGCTTGGCTTTGAATTAGTTTATGGTTGCTGTATGTTCAGAAACCCATTATTGTTGTTATTTTGTTTTGCATCCCTCACATTAATTTACAAGGGTGTGTCCCACAATTTAAGAAGCCACGGCTTAAGCAACAGATCTCCTAATATTATGTTTTTGTAGATATTGACCATTTGCTCTAAGGTTTATTTGCACCAGTCAGGGAGGTCCGCAAAGACACCCATGGTATTGACAAATGTTCACGTGATATTTTCTGCAAAATTGCCTTAGATCCCTTGTAGCCAGAAACTTTAATGTTTATGCAAAAAACATTCAGTCTCCTATCTTGGAGAGAAAGCACCAACTTTCTAGGTTGCCATTGCTAGAGAAAGGGAAGAGGAGTAGCATGTGGTAGTTGGATTGTTCCGACAGACAACGGAGATGGAAGTTGGATGGAAAGAATTTAGATATAGAAGTTGTATGTCAGGTAGAAACAGAAGATGACTGAAAGTAAGTACAAAAGGGATGTTTAGAATCTTAATGTTGTCAGACTCTGTTAGCCTGAACAAAGATTTTGGCTTCTCCGAATGTCCTCTTCTTCCCCTGAGAAATAAAAACAACAGCATATAACTTGAGGGGCCATTATGAGAATTGAATGGGACAGGGAGAGAGAAGAGAGAGAACACAGAAACAATTTTTATTGGAGTAATACGGACAAACAAATTCATGGAGTTTCCTTATCTTCCCAAATAAAATATCATTTTCATGGTTTTTTTATTACGAAAAAATCTGCTGAAACTAATCATCCGAGCAGAAGAATTAAAAATTATGCTTGAGAAATTCAGGCCTAAAGAATGAAATTGTGAGACTAGGAGTCTACTGTTCAGAAGAACTAGGACTGTTTCTTTACCAGTAGATGTCACTGCAGGCATTACACACAGCCTACTTCTAGAAAAACATTCTCCTTGGAGTGTTGGTATAATTAAATTGGTAGAACACAGTTATGATAGGCATAAAGGGTATGTATTCTGAAAAGTAATGTATTTTATCATGGTCATGAACTTATAAAAACATTGACTTAAGGAAGCTAACGCTTTTGCCATAAATGGGCTTTAATACAATATATAGCATAAGTAATAGAAACTTACGAGGGTTTAAATATATACAGTTGGCTTTTCTGGATGTGATAAGGTTTGCTTTTGAGCATTATTCTATAGAATCTGATTCATAGGAAGAATTTAACAAGAAGTCACGGATCTGACTTCTACCCTTTAAATTTTTATGCAATTGGTATTTTATTTCTCCAAATACCCTTGTAATTTTCTTAGTGAAAGAAATATCTTTAGCTGCCGTAACATCAGCTCTTCTATTTCGCCTTTCTCTGGCCCCTTAAGCATATAGTGTCCTATATCAGGAAGTTAAATCACTAAGTCTTTCAGAATTGTACATTTAATGGCGCCTGGGGAATTTATGTAGAGACACACTGGCCACAATGAAACAGATCTCTGTTCTCTTTCTCTTGTGGTCTCAGCTGACTCCTTAATGTAGTTAGTTAGCTGGCAGGGTTCAGTTAAACTGTCCTGTGAAGCATTCTCATAGAAATTCCTGCACTTTGGAATTCATCGCCTCTTTGGAGATGGCAGGGATTCTTACATATGCATAACTTAGGGGTGAAGAGTGTGAATGTGTCCCCAGCCATCCTGGGGATAGATAGAGCAGCACAATCCTACAATTTGAGTTGCAGGTATGCTGTAATGGTGAGAGTCATTGGGGAATTATATGTATTTTTTCAGTCTGAAACTCATAATTCATTTCATATTCACAGCAAGAGCACAGGTAAAGCTAATAAGGACACTGGATGGGAAATGGTAGTCACATGTTGGCATGCAGGAAATAGACACAAATATTTTTTATTACAGCTCAAGCTAATGAAATAATGATTCATTGGAACAGGGACTCAAGGTATCTAGAGTTATATATCCAAAGACAATTATTTTGCCAGAAGGACGTTTCTTTCCTAAGTGCAGAATATGGCTTCCTTGTGGACTGGGAGAACCATTCGAACAGGGGGATGAAGGAAGGCCAGAAAGGAGAGGAAGAAAAAGGTGAAGGAAGAAGAGGAAGAGGAGGAGGAGAAGAGGGAGGAGGATGTGAAAGAAGAAGAAGAGGAGGAGGAGGAGAAGGAAGAGGAGGAGGAGGAGGAGGAGGGGAGGAGGAGGAGGAGAGGAGGAGGAGGAAGAGGAGGAAGAAGAGGAAGAGGAGGAGGAAGAGGAGGAGGAAGAGGAGGAGGAGGAAGAAGAAGTAGTAGTTAGGGGAAAATGATTCACTGAGGCCATTTCAGAATCATGGTTTTGCTATTTGATTTTGGACTCAGGATATTTTGGCAAAATCCAGTAAAGCTGAGACAGGAAATTAGTATCCATTTATAAAGTATTTGGATGATTTTGTAAACGGGAGAGATACCATTAAAATAGAGGGAAAATTCCTTTCATTTTAATAAGGAAATGAATATTAAGAATGATGGATAAGTAAGGTCTTAAAATTCAATCTTTGTTCAATATTTATGGCTCCATTGACACACTGTATAATTGATTGATAGGAATCTTCATTCCAGAGTAGGATTTATAGGTTGCTTCAAGTCCCAGTACTATTATGTAATCCATTTTTATTTTTTGTTTTCATTTTAAAATTTTCCTGAAAATATTTTTAACCCAGTCTATACAGATTTCTTCAGACAAGATAAGGCATAAAAAATATCCATTAGCATTCAAATTAATTTTTACAGCAGAGAACAAAAGAATGTTATTTATGAAGATTTGAGAATTTCATTTTAGTATTTCTTCACTTGTTTCACAGATGTTGTGCTGTGAAATACAGACAAAACACACATATCTGCTACTTAGAGTCAGTTATCAGAAGGTTCACAAAGAAACACATTATTTTAAGTCTGGGTTTGTCTTGAAATGTTCTTATCCCTTTGACATCCAGATTGGTTTAGTCATTACAATTTGTCATCCCAGAGACACAAGCAGTCATTTGATTTGGAAGCCATGCTTTTCCCAAATGGCCAAGAGAAACTTTGCTTTGTAAATGAGAAAGTGAAGTCTGCTCTAATGAAGTGACTGAGACATAGTCACTCACCGAGTCCATGGCAGAGTTAAGTTAGGGTCCATCTGTCTCTGTCTCACAATCTCATCTCAACTCTGTGATAATTACATTTTAAGTGCTCATGTGTCCACAATGTGAGAATTAACCTTAAGGTGGTTGTAATAGGACACTGGATCTGGAACTTGACTTTTCTCTTCCTAGTTATGAAACACAGGGAAGAATTGCTCTGGTTTTCTGCATGTCATCTCTTCATAAAGTTCTTATGAGAGCTGCACAAGACAACATACAAAAGATGCCTGCAAAAATTTAACCAAATGGTAGTTTAGAATGCCCAACTGTAGTTGCCACATGTGAACGTTACGTTTTCAACTGAGTCACCATTTTTGTGACATTTTATTAACAGAAGTGAGGTGTCAAAAGTCAAGCCACACAATGTGTGCATTTGCTGTTGTATGTTGCTAATTATATATAGGCTTACCATGAACATATTTGCTCAAACTGTTTTGCTTTGCTTTCCATCTTAAAGCTTTCTGCACTTTGAAACAGCATATAAAATAATCATAAAGCTTTCATTGTTTTCTAATTTTATCTGGATTTAATTTTATGATGTGGCCAGAAATGTCAGAGAAGCGGGAAAATTACATAATTGTCTTACATCCTTCCAAAGGGACTCAAGATGTATTGTTACATTTACCTTCAGTAGATACCTCGTGACTGATTATATAAAATATAACTTTAGCTATTATTATTATTGAAAGAGTAATATTTAAAGTGAAAGTAGTTTGACCTGTTTAGTTTCATTGTGGATTTTAGAAAACACCAGAGCAAGGGCAATGGCCGTACACATGGTATGACTGTCTTCTCAGGGCGACACGATCAGATAGCATTTCATCCGTGTGGCACAGAGAACAAAACTTATGCCTCTGTTTTTGTTGTTTCATGGTCTGAGGAATTTGCAAAATCAACTGAAGGGATGAAACAGTAGATTCATAGCAGAATGTTGCACTTTTAAGAATCTGAAGACATTGTGAAGACCATGCCAAGGGAAAATGATGATATTTCTAGACCCATTAATCTTAAACCTCCCCTGTTAACTTCAAGTCCAAGGACTTTAGCTAATACATTTTCTATTGATAGGCATTCTAAATTGTTTTCATATGTGCACTATGGCCAGTGTCTGTCCTTGGGCAGTGCTGGAATGTTAGTAGTAAATGAAAAGAAGCTTCTCTATTTATTGCCATGTGTTGAGGCTAAGTGATCACCCTGAGAAATTGATTTTTTAAAAAGACTTTTTAAGGTATTTTTGACTGGTTGATTCTTTGCACCACACTTCTGAGACTCAGCTAGTTAATCTCTAAAAATCAAGGTTATTACCTGCCTGAGAAGAAACATGCTGAAATGAGTAACAGTTAGCAAGGAACACTTTTTAGGCTGACTGTCACCTCCACCATCTGAAACATTGAAGCTCTTTGTCCACTCTCTTCACTCAACCATTACCTCTAGAATGGAGAAACTCAATGATCTCTGGGCCCTCCTGGGATCTGTAGTCTTTGAGCTGGTTTACCTTCATGTAATTGTTCAAGCATTTCAACAAAAGCTTCTTCAATGAACATGCAGGTGTTTGGCACCATATGGCCAAACATCTGGATAGGTACACTAAAGATTTTCGTTTTCTGAAGATACTTAATTTGTTAAAGATATTAGGTCTGAACTTTTGGTATAATGCTAGAAATGTAGAATGCTAGCAATAAATATTTGTCGACTAAAGAATGCCTTTTACTTGAGCCCCAAAGAAATGACAAACCAGAAAAGATGTCAGCTACCTTTCCATATCTTTTAATAGCAAACATCTAACGCTGGGGATGAAAGATAAGTTTCATTATTTGTTGACTCTCTTAACATCTGCTCCTTCTCCACTTCTTACCCATCATTGTAATAAGATAACTATAGAAATGAGAATCTGGCTTTTATTAACAAAGCCAGGGAAACCTGTGCAGAAACAAGGAGGTAGCCCACTTCTTGCTTACACGTTGTTGTAAGGCTGAAATACCTTAAAGGCTTTTTCCTTTACACTGAAGTTCTTTTTTTCTGGTACACATAAACAGGCCTGCATACCAAAAACATGCAGTCACTGCCTACATTCACTAGATGAGAATTGGGCCTGCAGCCATACCACCAACAGACTAAGAATTTGCCAAGGCCCACAAAGAAGAGTCAGGCCAGATTCTCGCTGGAAAAATTAACTCTGAAATATCAAGCCACAGAGTAACGGGGTGTCAGAACATATTCCAGGTTACTCTAAGATATAACCAAGTCCAAGGGGTTCGGTCTGCAGTGCGGTACCTCTGCAAAAGTCCTTGTTAATCTCTATATTTAGTGGGAAATGGAATTCCTGTGACCTTCAATGGGATGTTTTTCCTGGGTCTTTGTTATTCCACTTTTAGATTTCCCCTTTCTTTCTTTTCTTAATACATTATTTTGAAAGTTAAGGATATTTGTGGGTTTTTTTAGTCAGTTGATCAATCCTCATTTCTCCACTCTATGATATTCATTTTATTTCTTACTCTAAATCAAGTTCCTCAAGCCCTTCTTGCTTCTTCCTGCTGAATTTAGCTCCCAGCTCTGAAGCTTTTCCTAAGGTTCCTCACCTGGGGTCAATATGCTTTGTTTATGTCAAGCACTGACACAGGATTGCAAATCCAAGTTATTTCAGAGCCATTCAGCATTATATTAGAGAGATTACTTTCCCCAAAATATTCTAGATGAGAATTATATTTGGACAAGATTTATCAGTACGAATGATGAGTTTTCATGGCTCTGTTTTAAACCTGAGGACCGTTATCTGTCTGACTCACTGACTCATTCCATCCTTTCTCATTTCCATTGCCCCATGGCTGACTCTTCTCTTCAGGAAGTAATAGTCTTCAGTTTGCTTTCTCTTTGATATCTCCTTCCAGGTGTTGCTTCAACAACTAACCCTACTTCTCCATGAACAACTTATGCACACACGTTTGTTAACATGCTGCTAGAATTCACTCTCACACAGTGGGGAGTGCCTCTCTGAGTGATGGGTACATCCTAATGTCCAGATTCTGTAAATTAACTGGGTTGGCCACAACAAATTATATAGATTCTTGGAACAAGAGCACACATTTCTGGTTTCAGGTAGAATGAGGTCCAGCAACAGAAGGAAGAAAGAGAGATGCAAGTGGTCAGGCTTTACAAGAGGAAGACAGCCACATGTGATCTCCCACAAGTGACAAATTAGTGTTGTTTAAACTACTGACCCTCTGACAAATCATTAACAGAAGCAATGCAAACAAATGTACCTGGGTTCAAATCCCGGCATTTACTAAAATGATTATAAACTGAGACCATCAAAACATAAGATCCTAAAAGCTTCAGCCCAGTGACGAGATTGCTCTCCCAGGCTAAGCTATCTTCCTTCAGAGGCCAAGATACTGCCTAATTACTGTAACGAATGACTATAAGCTAACATGCTAATCAGTTCTACCCCATGGGCTCAAGTATGACAAGAATAAAACCCTTAATAGATATTTTAGTTCACTGCTTAAGTGAAATAATTAAGTTGATGTAGAGAAACATAAATTCAGTGATTAGGTGCCTTGCACACACAAGCTGTTAAATGAAATTTTGTTGGTCAAATCTCCATTTAACATATTTTAAAAATAAGGCTCAAAGATACTATCCACTCAGCGGCAGTGCACAGTTCATTAATCTACTCATATTTATTTATTCAATGGCTCTTAAGCACATATTATCAGCCATAAATAATTAAAGCAGGTGGAGAACTGTACACTCTATCTGGCTTGTAAAACTTACATGAAGACACAGAATTAATTCCCTGACCCTGTAGTTCTGAGGAAGTAAAGGCAGACCTGTAGCAAAGGAAGCACTGGGCTTTTATAAAGGCAAGAGGAGAAAGACATGCATGTGCCACTGAAGATCCCTTCACATAATTAATAACAGAAGCTTGAGGCTGCCCTTCAGAGAATAAGCAATCAATTAAAGTATTAATTCGGTACAAACCGAGTGTCAGGTGTGAGATGGCTCACAGCATAGGTTAGGTTGGTTTTAGCTTTTGCTTCTAAAGCTTTCTAGCTAGGGTTCTGCCTCTCAAGGAACACAAACATTGAACAAGTAGTTACCTATTAAATGAAGGCTAAGAGGACGTGTGTGCAAATAGGGCCTCGATTAAGAATCAGAAGCTTTGGGGTTGGGGATTTAGCTCAGTGGTAGAGTGCTTGCCTAGGAAGCGCAAGGCGCTGGGTTTGGTCCCCAACTCCAAAAGAAAGAACCAAAAAAAAAAAAAAAAAAAAGAATCAGAAGCTTCAGGGACCGGTCAGCTAGCTCGAGCAGCAAAAGTTTTGTTGCCAAGCCTGACAACTCCTATCTTCCACTTGGTGGAAAGAAAGAACTGAACGCTGCACTTTGTCTCCAGATTTCCACACTTACTCTGAGAGCCATGCACAATAAATATGCAATTTAATAAAAAAGTAAAAAAAAAGATTAAAAAGAAAACATCAGAAGTGTTTGAAAGGAGTGCTATTCATGAGCTCCAAGGCCAGACAAAGAAAGAGTTGGTGTTTGTTTTCTTTCAAAGACTATTTGCTTTAACTCTCTCTACCCTGCCCCCTTTCTCCCAAGGGCTGCTGGTCTTAATGCTTAGCATACCAGTTATAGCAACAATTTTAGAGTAAACTCTACTAAATACAGCTTTTCCTGATTTGTGAAATTTAGATAGAAGAGTCCAAGGCTGATGATGTTTAACAGTTTTCTAAATTTGTCAGGAATCTAGATTATTTTTAACCTTTCACAGCCATTTTCAGAGGTTGGCCTTTCTCCCTTGATAAGAATAGCCATGACATATTTGTTTGAACTTGGGGCACATGGTCCTCTTCAAAGGCAGGGAGGGAAAAGGAGGCTCAGTCACTCCAAATGTCTCTTTCTGTCCATTGGGAAAAGTGTTATCTCTAGGAGGATCTCATTCTCTGTCCCTGCCCTAAGAATATTTCCCCTACCATGGATGGTCACAGCTGAGGCTTTTCTAGGACACATAATATAGTTCGTAGTAAAGCCTGAATGTACAGAACAATTTTACCAGGGGAATTGTCTGTATGCTAGTAAACGTTTTCTCCCAGTGTGCTGTACAACAGTATATGGTCTGCAGTTCCTTGGGTCCTGAGAATAAATGGGCTTCTCATGCTGAGTTGTAGCACTGAACATTGACACTCAAGAGTCCAGAAAGCTGCACACACACTCTCCAGAATGTTTATCCGGACCTATCATTTATACCATTTGTTGTTGGTGCTGTTGTTACAGTAAATCAAAACGAAGACCCATACTAGCAGAGTCTGCTGCAGACTTTGAGACTTTCCAATGGCCCATATATGCAAGGCTTTCCCAACTGGGTAGTGGTGAAAATTTAAGGAGTTGGGTACTAGGTCACTTGAGTATGTCCTTGAAAGGATTATTGGGACCCTGGCTCCTCCTCTTCCTGTCTCTTTGGTTCTTAGCTGCTATGAGGTGAGCAGGCCCTCTACCATACACTGGTATGGCCTGCTATGCTATCACAGATCCAAAGGCCATGGTGTCAACCAACACTAGACTGAAAAACTGAAATTATGAGCCTGAACAAACCTTGCCTGCTTGTACATTGATTTTTGTCAGGTAGTTTGTTAAAATCATGGGAAGCTTAACATAAAATCCCAATCGTCTACTATTCTTGTAACCTGAATAAGTTTTGTCATCTGGCCTAGTCTTGAGATCATAGGATTCCCGAGAGGCAGAGGGATGAGGAAAGTGAATATCTTACAATAAAAATAAAATCTGGTCTTATTTTTGGAGGCCAGGTGAGTCACATATGCTATGGTATTAGTGTGGAGGTAAAGGGATAAGGTAAGGTAAGGTTCTCTCCTTCCAACACATGGGTCCTGAGGTTTAAACTCAGGTTATCAGGCTTGATGTTGTGGTTCCTTTTACCTACTGAATGGCCCTTTTCACCTGTTGTAAATATTAACCTTTATTTCAATCTCTTTCTTTCTATTGATTAGGCAACTAGTAGCATCTGAGAATCCATATAAATTTTAGAAATTAAGAGCCATAATTCATTTAAGATGAAGGATCACTATAATGACAAGAGACAGTTTGTGTTATGAAATACCTCCTTTTAGTTCTAAATATTATTTAGTGCCTACTAAGTTAATTCTAGATTATCCAATTGCTTCCCAACTCTTTTCTCTTACCCAGACTGCAGTGGTAACACCTGGTCCTGGAGAGACGTTTTTTGGGTCTTTTTGTATCAAAGACAGTGGATTTTCCTTTTACCACTTTGGATATTGAACCTCATTGTTCCATATCAGGTGAACAAGCAGATGCTATCAGAAAGGACAGTGGTATCTGTTGGTCATCTTCTGCAAAGGGTCAAAGACAAGATGTTGGTAGTAACTGGTGCGATGCCTGTTGAGTAGGATCCCTTGTCAGAAGGGAAGCTTGTCCCTCACGTACTTAGGAGAAATGGATCTATTCAAGATGTTTTGTAAATGAGCTCTTGCCCATTGCTGGGTTTTACACTCTCAAGGTTGGGTTTTAGCATTTCCTGGCATTGAAGCCAAATATTCTAATTTGGGAATATTTTTGGAAATGATTCCAGAGAGCCCTGGCAGTGTCAATTGTACTGTGGGAGATTTTCACCTTTTCTGTATGCTGTAACTAGCTGGCACTCTTCCAACTGTAATTTAGACTTACCATGAACTATATAGGTGGTGGTGGTGGTTGTTTTCTACATTTCAGTGCACAGTGGGTTTTTTGAATCTAATTTCTTTCACTGTTGTCTTATGTTTTAATTTTGCACATGTTCTCGATAGTCTCTGATTATCTTTAATCATGTTGTAGCCCTTATATGCATTTAAACCTTTGACCTATCAGACATTTACTTTTGCTATAAGGTGTCCTCTATTGAATCAATTCTATATCTAATCATGTGCATTTTCTTTCTTATCTGGATTAAGTGACTGTTTTATATTCCAACTATTTTATAAATTCAAATTTATTTCTACAGTCTGTTTTATGCTGCTGCCCTGTCATTCACTCATATCCCAACACCACATAGTTTGAGTCACTTAGAATTTAAAACATACTTTCCACAAGGTTATGCTAGTTTCCAATTTCTCATCAACTCTGCTTACTAGTCTGAACAGATGTTAGGGTAGAGCAGTGGCTCTCAATTTTCCTAATCCTGCAACCCCCTAATACAGTTCCTTATACTGTGGTGACCCTCCCAAACATAAGATTATTTTCATTACTTCATAACTATAATTTTATTACTTTTATGAATTGTGATGTAAATATCTGATATGAAGAAGATCTTAGGCTACTCCTGTGAATGAGCCATTTTTCCCCAAAGGGATGTTGGCTAACAAGTTGAGAGAGAACTGCTGGAGTACACCCATTCCTTTGGCTTCTCTCTTCTACATTGTCACATTTGCCTAAAGCATGTTTACTACAAAAGAAGGAATCCATACAACATGCTAAGCACATGACAGGCCTAACAGAAGGCAGATCTCTAGAGGCAAAACAAGACTGTAGCACATTTCCAGAAACTTGGTTTCCAGATTTCAGAAAGACTCTGATGAGAACTGTAGCTCTACCTATCAGGACCGATAACAAGGTGCAAATAAAAATAGGTAGGAGTCAAAGCAGACAGGATTTTCATCCTTTTACATATGCTAACAATTATGCATTAAATATTTAATTTCAGGTCAGTGGGATGGCTCAGTGAGTAAAGGTACTTGCTCACATTTTATTTATTTTGTGTGTGTACATCAGTTTGTGTGCATGCATGCGTGTGTGTGTGTGTGTGTGTGTGTGTGTGTGTGTGTGTGTGACAACCTGAGTTGCTTCCCTGGAACCCAATTGGTGGAAAAAGAGAATTGACTTCTACTAACATGTGTACGTGTACTATGGAATGTACACACACATCTCCACACACACACCTATACACTTAGTCACTAATCCATGCATGCATATGCATGCACACATGGGTGCACATACACACACAGAGGAACACATGTATACACACACCCATACACACATAGGACAAACACACCCACACACACACATGAACATATGTATGCAATGTACCTACACAATAAAAAATATAAAGCTGCTATTTGAAGCTAACTTTCGTACCATTACTAATAAGTAGTCAATAACCTTTCCTGCATGTTTGCTATGATGGTATAAGTTTATAGGCAAACCAATATAGAAAAATACTTTCCTGTTGCTACCTATTTAATACCAGAGTTTAAAAAAGAGGTTTCTAATAAACAACTTTTAGCCAAATAGTTTTTAAATGACACTGAGATTACTAATATTTTTTAAAAAAATTTAGTAAGTCTTTTAAGAATGAACTACTATCACTTTATACCTAATAAGTTGGTTTGTGTTTTGCTAAAGGCCATGTACAGTTATAGGAGCATAGCTGTAGAAAATTTCCATTTTTGTCTGTTGCTGGCAGCTTTTGGCACTTCTAGAAAGAAAAACAAATGGATCACAAGATAATGCAAGAGCGATCAAAGCAAGTCCTTCTGTCAACAGGGCGATTCATGCAAATCTCTGAACACCAAAGGCTTTCCTCCAGCTTAGGAAGTCTGCAAGAGGATCCCTTTGAAAAAAATACAACCTAGAAATCAGTTTCTAACTTCTGGATGTACAGCTTCTACACTTTGCTATTCAAAGTATGGTCAGGGGACTACCAGACTCCGTGGCATCCAGACACTTATCTGAAAGCCTAAATCTCTATGCTGGATCCAGAGAGCCACAGTCAACATTTATGCAAGATGGTCTGGAGAATCCTAAGCACAGTGACTTGGGGGAGCTGCAGAATCAACCACTGTCTAATCAAATGGCTAAAGGGAAGTTACAGCTGAGAGCATTGCTTTAGAGGCTCCTTATACAGTAGGGCTGGTCTCATACATAGCAAACGAGCATCTCCCCCACCCCACACACACACATTCTCTCAGTCTCTTTTCCTCACCCTCTTTCACTCTCTCCTTCTCTCCCTCCTTTCCTTCCTTCTTCTCTTCCTCTCTTGCTCCCAGTTCTGTCTCTCCCTTTCCTTCCTCTCAACATTTTGTTATGACAGCCCAAGGGCAGTTATTCCTTACAGGACTCAGAGCAGAATTCCACAAAAACATGCCTCGAGAAAAGAAAAAGAAGACGCCAACAAACAGTGCCAGGACCAGCATGTTCTTTTAGAAGTAAGATACAAAAATAGCCTAAACTGTAGATGACACTCAGTCTAGGATCTAACCTATCACTTGAAATTTTTCTGTGAACAATTTCTTGAATAAACCTCATCCTTTAAAACCTATGGTATTAAATAGGTACATTTCAGGCTAGAGAAGACTAGAGAAAGTAAGGCTATGAGGAGGAGCCCAACACAGGACAATGTGTGACAAATATAAAACTAACCAATCCATTTCCGACCCTTTTAACAGATCATTGACAGAAGAAACTATGTTTAAAGGCTGACAATGTCTGCACTCATAGATAGCAATTGGGTGCAAGTGTATTTAGAGGAGAGTCTTTGGCGTTTAAAGATAAAGGGTATGGCTTTTATGTGGAACAAGCCCCAGGAGGGCTCTGTTTCCTAGCGCCAGGCCAGTTTCAGTTCAGCCTGCACAAATATTTCTTAGGAGGCTTACCATTAGGGAATTGCAAGGAATGCTGTCCCTTTCCTCATGTGACTCAGGAAAAGAGTCGCTCCAAACTGAGGAGGAAATTTTATTTTATAGCCAAATTCTTTATGTGAGAATAGAGTAGACTAAATTGATTATTATGAAGTGGAAGGCAGTGGGGAGAAACTCATTTTCAGCATGGAGAGTGTCCGTCTGCCTTGGTAAAGGAAGGTACACTGAACAGCAATAAAAGCTGTGCAGGGTGGGTAGACCTCCCTCAGTTCAAGTTCTCAGGGCCACAGTGAGAAAGGCACAATGGACCGCCTTTCAAGTGCTGCAGCTGTTCAGCCCCCCGTGGAGGACCCACTGAGCTGAGGACAGCATTCCAATACCCTGGCAAACCTCAAGGTCTAGGGCCGAATTAATTTCCTGAAATCTATCAAAAATTGTAGAGTCATGCATATAAAGTCCACACATATTTGACATTACAATAGCTTAACAATTATTTGAAAGAGGAAGCACACACAGCTTACTTTGACCTTCTTGTAGATTCCTATACTCCCTTGGGATTAAACTTAAATACATCCCACCCTGCCCATCCTCCACCCCCAGCCTCAGCGATTTCAGCTTCCTGAAGTTTGGCACAATCTGAGTCTTATTGTGGTGAGATGGTTATGTAGATTGCCATGTGAATGCCAGTCCATTACATCCTGCCTCCACTCTGTCTTCCTTTTATAAGACTAAAAGGTAAATATATATATGTAAATACTCTCTCTCTCTCTCTCAAATGTAGGGGCAACTTTCTAAGTTTCTTGTTAAGATAAGTTCACAGATAATTGGCAGACCATACATAAGATAGATTCCGGGTTTACATAATTTTTTTAATTTTTTTAACTGTACAGATACAGTTGAGGTGTACAGATATGAGAGTGTTGCGGCATGAGTGGCATCTGTACGCTCTGTAAAATTTAGATTTGTTTTTTCCTGAGACATTGTGGGGAAATAGTTTTTAGAGATTTCTAAATACTCCAGTGGGTGGCCTCATTCATTACTGAGAGTTAAAAAACTGGTAAAACTTCTCTGGTTGATTGCTTCTGGTTTCATCCTGTAGGCTATTGTGGCTGATCACCAACTTAGGACAGAAGTGTGTAAGCAAGCTCTGATATCTATGTTTATCTCTGAAGGTCCTGGAGGTAGACTTAGCCCACCGACCCAGCCACTGTCAACGCACTTGTCTGTTTTCATGGCCCATTCTTTTCTTTCCATTGATCTGTGTCCCTCAGTCTCATCCATTAGCACGGAGATTTCTTAGCACTCCCCCCTTCCCCCAACCCCTTTGGCACCCAGCTTCCTGTACTTGACCTTTATAGGACCTAGCATGACGATGTTTATCACAATGTGGTTCAGTGAATTGGAATGTGTCTGGTGAGGAGAAGGGGGCCCCAGACACACTTTCAGAGGATCTCACAACCATCCGGAGACCTCAAGCATTTCTTGATCCCCAGGCCTCCCACTGCAGTACCTTTGATAGTGATTTATTGATGAGGATCAGAATTCTTCCTTGAGTCATTTGTTCTATTCAAAGATGGCAAGGAATATTTAATCTACCACCTTATAAGCAGTAAATATTTCCTTTATCCTGGTATTTACAGTGGCTGATGGGAAGACAGTGGCTGATGGGAAGATGGTGTAGGGATCTCTTGGGTTTGTAGAGTACAGAATTAATGACCTATTTCACTGAGCAATTAAAAAGCATTCAGACTGAATTCATGCCCCCCCAACCACAGATGAGCAGATTTCCTGACTTTCTCTATTACAGAGTGTGTAGTTTTCTTTGAAAGATGCTCATGTAGTGGATGATTAGAGAGTAGACTCTAATCTTTTACCATTTCTAAGTCATGGTATTTCCACCTTCTAACTTCTCTGAAGTAGAAGTATTCCTTGTATGGAAGGAGCATGGTTTTAATTGTTAATACATTTTGTTCTTAATAGCACATCAAATTAATGTTCCATTTTATAAGCAAAGTTATCTTAGGTTTGAAAAAATATAACTTCAACAGTTTCCCTTCAAAGGATTCTTTTCTTTCAATAGAAATCATAGGTCATCTCCAGATTCCAAAGCAAAAACAATTGAAAATAAAATCACTTAAAATAAGGAATAAGGAAAAGCAAAATTATTTTGATGATGTAACAGCTCCACTTATTGTCCCAGACTCTGAGCTCTTGTACTGAGGTTTCTTCTCTGTTTAAGCCTCCTTGAAGTATCCTAACACAGGGGTTTTTCTTTGCAGATGGTAAACTATAGTTGTCAGATAACTACCAATGATGGTACATTTCTACTTCCAAGAAGAAACACAACTTGTGTAGGATCAGTACATTCAGACAGAACATTGACTGCTCTAGTTTACACAAAATTTTGCATTCGCTGTGCCAGGCTCGTCTCTGCCAGTGTCCTACTAATAAAATACTTACTTCTGCTAACCAGACTTGGAGTATGTGTACAAAGATCTTACTGCAGCACTCTGCTCACTCGCTATGCTCAATCTTTGTCAATATTTGTTCTAGGTCTTGAACAAAGCTGGGAGCAAAGGATGTGAGAAGAGAGCTTTACTGGAGATCAATCAACTAAAACCTTTCATGGCTATTGACCTGGAAGGAATGAAAGATTGAGATGAAGAGTCCAAACACCCATCCACACAGTGACATCTGTCAGTTTTCCTGTCTGTACAGAAACCTCATGTGTTGACTTCGGTATTAGTTTGAACTTTCTCCTTTCAATAAAACCCTTGAAATTCAGTAGGTATCACTTCTTTTACAGAATTTTTTTACAAATATATTTATCTTGGTATAAATGAAAATATATGTTTTTCCAAGTGGCCTATCAGAAGTATTTATTTATATTGGTGTTGCATGTTCTTAGCCTATCACAAAAGTCTATGAGGCATGAAGATAGTTAAACATCATTCCTAAGTTTAAAAATATTCTCACCAGAGAAGCATGCAGAGGTCTCCACCTCAGAACATTTTCAAAGCACTCTTGAAAGAGTATTCCGTGGTTCAACCGAGGATTTCTTTTATGACTTCTTTAGGAGAATTTAGTTAAAATATTCAACTCTTAAACTTGGCTCAAAAGGTTTGGCTGCCCACACATATACACACCTATGCAATGACCTTCTTCAAGAGGAAGGGTTTCTTCATATATCTAACATTTAAAAAATTATATGTGTCTTATAATAGATGTTAAGATATAGCTGAATGATTGATGTTTTTCTTGTTTGGGGTTGAAATAACAAGGACTATTACTGCCAGCTCTACCTTAGATGGAAAACAGGATGTGATGAAAACCACCGTAGGTTGGAGGTTTACGGTGTCTTAGGAACATCTCAGAACTTCTTATAAGTTATTTAATATTCACGTCTATTATTAAATAATAATTATTACTAAGCAATTCCTGCAGACAGAGGAGGTAAGGCCTGCAGATTCTGTGTGTAACTTGTTCATGATAGTGTTTGTGTTATTATTTTTTTAAAAAGCATTCTTTATTATGCTCTTAAATCCCAAATCCTATGGTTTGGTTATTTGGTCAGGGGGCGGGAGAAATTATTTGTCTTACCACTTGAATTCTACAGCCTCAAATCATATGGATTAATAAGATGAAGGCGACTTGAAGGCAGAGAATAGATTATATTTGATAAATCAGGATATGAGAAGATCTGATAATAAATTAATGACAAGACAGACTAATATGATGGCCTGGCTCAGGTATGACTGCTGACCCCAGTGTCTACAAATGGCCTTCATACAAGGCTTTGTATTTTTGTTGAATGGTTTCTAGGTTCTAAGAAGCTTCAAGCTAACAGGGAATGTTCTAACAATTTATGATTGTTTTTAGTTGTTGCAATTAGTATATTTGGTATAAATTCTAGGGGATCTGATAGCTATGGATTTGAAATTTATTTATTTAATTATTTATTTGATTTTTTTTTCTAGATAGTGTTTCTCTGAGTAGCCCTGGCTGTCCTGGAACTCGTGCTGTAGACAGACCTGGCTGGCCTTGAACTCAGAGATCCACCTGCCTCTGTCTCGCAAGTGTGGGATTAAAGTTGTGAACCACTACCACCAGGCTTGAACTTTCATTTTTAAAACTTAAAATTAATGTCACAATGTGGTTTTGAGTATGCCTGAAAGAGAGGCTTGACCTGCGAAGAGTCAATTCTAATCTTAAATTCTAATGATCACTTTACTTGAATCTTTTATTGGGAGTGTGTAGTTTCTGCATGGTCCTTTCAGAATGATGGAGTTAAGTTTAGGTTAGTGATGTGCTGAGATGGGACTTTCACCTAGATTTCTCTAAAGCATCCTATGCAGGCAAAATAGCTTGCCTTTCTTCAAGATTTCTACGGAGAAAGAATTGGGTCCAGCTCAGAGATGAATAAGCATTGGAAGTGTGTCATGATACAAGGAGAACCAGTTAAATGCAATCAGGGAGAAAGTCGGGAGGCAAGAGTGAAAGGCAATAGGTTTGGTGCTAGTGTGAGGGGAAACCTGAATTACTTCTTTGGTAGAGAATACAAACTGATCATTTCCCTCCCTGTGAATAAGTTGTATAATAACCTTTAGCATAATTTCATGATAAAATAAGATTATATAAACTAGAACAATGTTCAAAGCATAGATAGTAGAAATATTTAGCATTATTCACCTTTGGTAAACTGTGAACAGTGTAATTCCCAACCAATCACCTTCCATACAGAGCCCAGGCCTGGTCACCAAAAGGTATGTGTAAAGTGAAGTAGGATTATGTTGTGGTATACCTACCTTGAGTGTACCTTGAGTGTAATATCTCACAGCTCTGAGATGCCTTTCAATTAGTGACAAATCATTGTTGCTTCTATGCATAGATACAACCTAAAAACATGTGTGTGTGTGTGTGTGTGTGTGTGTGTGTGTGTGTGTGTGTAGAGGGCCGCAATAACATTCGCCACCACTAGATGGCGCTGACTTCCACTGCGCCCCACGTGGAAGGCCAGGATAGCACCCGCCATTACAAGATGGCGCCAGCCTTCGCCGCGCCAGCCGATTCCCTTTCAGGAAGTTATCTGTGTGCGCATGTGCAAGAGTGCCTTCGTGCCAGGTATTTGCCCACTCCGGGGCGTGCCTTATGAGATCATGGGTAAACAACCAATCAGGTGTGGATGCGCCGCGCTAGGGTGTATATAAGTGCACCATGTTGGCGTGCCGAGGCTTCTCCTTAAGATTAAAATAAAAGTTTGGTCACAGCAAGGATTTCTATGTACCCGCATGTTTCTTGCCAGCGAGAGGTTGCGCGTGGGACACGTGTGTGTGTGTGTGTGTGTGTGTGTGTGTGTGTGTGTGTGTGTGTGTGTGAAAGGACAACCTTGGTTATCAGCCTCCTTTGAGACAGGGATTTTTACTGACCTAGACCTTGCCATTTGGGCTGGCATGGCTGGCCATGGTTCCCAGACATCCTCATGTCTTCACCTCAGCAGCACTGGGATTGTATTTACGACACCCAGCATTTTCACAAGGGTTCTTGGGATTGAATTCTGGTCCTCAGGTCTGTGAGGCAAATACTTTGCAGATCCATAGGACCTGAGCTGGAACTAATCTGAAAACCTCCTCCCTGAGGACAAGAGCTGCTTGGTGAGCCTATTTTATTTTATTTTATTTTATTTTATTTTATTTTGTTTTATTTTGTCTTACCTTCACCACTTGGTGAGCTTCTATGGGGGAAGCAATAAATAGTTCTCAGCCTGCAGATTCGATCTACTGAATACACTGCTGCTCCATTTACCCCTCTGCAGCTTCTCCTCTCTCACCACTGTCCTTGCACAGCCACCACCACCCCTGTACACTCCAGCACTATCTCAATAAAACAAAGCAAAGCAAAACAAAGCAAAACAAAGCAAAACTTGAACAGCATAAAACCCCTGTCACTGTATTAGTTCTTGGGTATTTGTTGTTTCCCACTCAGCTCCAAGCATCCATCACCACTTATTTCTACTGCGTATCCTGTATAAATGTAGCAGTTCTGCTATTGGAATGTGAGTATGATATGGAAAATAATTAACTACTATCTATGTTCTTGAAGAAATTACATGTGGTTTGATTCCTGCCAAATCAATTACTTTATCCATTTAGCTCATCCCATTTGGTGCATTATAGAGAACCACGAACTAACACTCTCAATTTTTATGATGTATAAGCTGTCATTACACTTTAATCTATAAAAACCAAGTTAAGTAATTGTTCTGGAGTACCCCCAAATATCTCTCTCTGTAGGTGAGTCAGTGTATTTTCATCAGTAATTCATCCTTGTAGCAGTGGCAGGGTGAGGAGTTCTTTTCCTTGACTTGAATACTTTAAAGACTTTTGGGATTTTTTTCTATCTTCCATTTTTCTTCTAGGGACCTTTGCCAGATAAATTCCCATGCCCATTATATCCCCAAACTTTTTCTAAAAGTTTATCTCAAACGCATTCAGTTAGCTTTCCCTACTACGTTCTGTACCAATGAGCCATTTTATTGTCAGAAGCAAACACTCACTGAGTCTTAGGACCAAGGAACTGTATGACCTTGCGTGACTTGGTTATGGTTCACAGCTTTCACATCTATGGAACAATCGATTAAGACAATTGAGTGAATTAATTTGTGTAAAATGTTTAAAGTGGTGCATGTTGCATAAATGTTTGCCATTTATTATTATTATGATATTGTTACATGTCCTTATAGTTTTGCAATTTCAATAAGTTAGATGCTGGGAAGTAAAGCCACATAGCAAATAGGATAAATAACTACAGACAAGGATCAGGAGTCATGGTACTTGTGAAAGGGCCGTGAAGCTGAAGAAGGAGAGCAGTGTGTTCAGTAGATGGAATCTGAAGGCTGAGAACTATTTATTGGTTGTTTCCCATTAGAAACTTACCTGGTGCCTTCTGGTACCATGAAAACTCATCACCTGTGTGTCCAAAGTGCATGGTGTCTTCAGCAATAGGGACTTATCTGCCACCTCATGGGGGTAACAAAGGGTAACAGAAGTACTCTGTAATGTTTTGGGAGCCTCGTCAATAACCTTGAGCAACAACTTAAAGACGGCTTCTCTTTCCTAGTGATAAGAGTTTTGTGAGACAGTCTATGGCTCTTTGAGACAGCATTGTTAGCCCAAATAGGAGAATCGTATTCAAAGTGTATGTGTACTTATATACCAACCTTTGTACATTGAGGATAATTTTTATAGATAGTAGTATGATTCCTTATGATTTTCAGGCATTCTTAATTTTATTTTACCCCCTTTCTTCTCCATTTATTTCCTCATCAGAGACTTCCCCATTTTTCTTGTTGGCCATTTCAGCTCACATGTAACCTGTACTTTCCATCTATCGTTCTTCTACTCTGTTCACAATGGTTCTATTTTAATTCCCTAGATTCTACACCAACATGGCTTTCTAAATATTACCTGAACAAGAATGACACCAATAGACATATTAATGTGAAAAGTTAAAGTTCCCAATACCTCAACCCTTTTGGAAGTTCTCCATGATGAGTGCAGGAGAAATAGTCCTCCTCAAGGAAGAACACATCACTTGGTTATCTAGTATCAGATGTCCATCCCTCAAAACATACATACAAGTAACAAATGGACTGAGTATGTTGTATTTATGTATTACACATATGTGTACACACACCACTACCACCACCACCACCACCACCAACAACAACAACAGTTTTTTTTTAAAAAGTGGCAATACACTTGAAATATAGCAGGGGTTGTGTAAACACGGGAGGGACTGGTGGGAGGGAGGGGAAGAGGAATGATGTAATTATATTAAATCTCAGATATGTTAAAATATTAAGTATAAAAGACTGAGAAATTTGAGAAATGGGGAAGAAATACTGGTAAGGCTACATGGGAAAGTATCATTAAGCAGTGCACTGCACTAAAAGAGGAGTTTCAAAGTACCAAGAACCAGAGAGACAGAGGACAGAAGCAGTAGGCATAGTTAGCAAGAAAGGACAGAAAGCATCCAGTTTGTGAAAATGGATCTGAAAGAGGACAAACAGGAGGAACTACCCTGGAGAAGTGAGGAACCCACACAATGTCATTTTTGTTTTATCAAAAAAGCAGAAGAGTGTTTGAGTGACTTTCTAAGGAAGAAGGGTTGATATCCATGAGGACAATGATGAGTTTGCACCATTAATATCAGTTCATAATGAGCGACTAGGCAGGAGGTCAGGACAGCAAGAGTTTCTGTCTTCAAGGCTCTCCCAAGAGTCAGAAGGGTGCCTTAGGCCAGCGCCTAATATGAACAGTGATCTCGGGTGTTTTTGGTTCTATCCACTGTTAAATCCTGATGATTATTTATGAATAGATGAAGGGTGAGTAGGTAAGAGATATAATTGCCAGATGACTTTTGACTTAAGGAAAATAGAAGCAAATGTCATTTCGAGTCAGTAAGGAAGTTGAGCTGATAACAAACAAACACTTGGGAAAATCGCACACGCTGTTTGCAGCCAGACACAAGAGTTGGAACTATCTATTCTGTGCTTATATGAGCTTCAAGAACAGGTGAAACGTGAGTACTAAAGGCCAGAAGATTCCTTATCATGATTGGGATGCAGTTACACAACTGTGTGCACAGGTCAAGGTGTGAAAACTGCTGGTAAGACGTGTCTTTTCTGCATAAGTTGCACCTCCCTCACTAAATCTCCCCACCTCCTCTATCTTTATTTTTTCAGCATTGGTGACTAACTAGAGTTTACTTTATGCTAGACAAGCATCCCACCACTGAGCTACCCACTCAATCCCTCTAATTTTTTTTTAATCTCTGAAACAAAGTCTTTTTTAAATCTTCCAGTTTGGTCTTGAGCTTGTTACTAGCCTCAGTCTGTAATCCTTCTGCCCAAACTTCCAGAGCAGCTGGGATTACAGGCTTGGTCAACAAATTTAGCTATATTTATTTATTTAGTTAGTTAGTTATTTTAAAAAGGGGAAATCCTTCATCCCCAAATAAAACCTAGGAGTAGATAACCTTGAAGCAAGGGAGTCTATGCAGGTGGTTCCCAGACCATTGATAGAGGGATGCGTATCTTAATGACTTTAACTAGTGAGTGTTTGCTTGGCTTGGACTTTCCTTATTGTGTGAGCTTGTTGCCTATGCTTCATCTGCCATCTAAGATTATAAACACTAGACAATGACTTTCAGTGAGCTCTGCTAAGCGTCCCAATCAATGGCTCATGGAAGACTTTCCAGGTCAGTCTAGGATGAAGAGAATGTGACCCAGCACCTGAGCTGCAGACCTTTCCCTGCCCTATGTCCTCTCCAGAAGCTCTGGTTTCATTAGTCTTGTAAAATGATTGTAAGAATTAATGAATAAACAGGAGGCGGCTGTTTGAAAATACTACAGGGAGAAATGCACAGGATCGACATCTCCAAGTATCACTGGAGGACTTTTAAGTTTAACTTAGTACTGGAGGACTTTTAACTTTAACTTTCATTTAATTTTTATTATAATTTAATGTGATTATTAGACGAAGCATGGGGATTTGTTACAGAATCCTTAGGCAGCAATGCAAGCATGCTATGCATGTTTAAGTTTCTCCTCATAATTTATTTCAAAATAAAGGTTCTGTGCTTGTTGTAGGGTGTCATAGACCATGAGTGACATAGCTAGCTCCTGTCCTTCAGGAGTTTATAGCCATTACAGAAGGCCCCAGCAGCCAAGCCCCAGGGCTGTGTGTTTTCAGGGTACTGATTCCTGGATCTCGTTTCCTCAAATAGGAAAAGCTTCATTTCAGCTCTTCTCTGGCAGGATTCTTGTCACTCTTTGTTAGGAATTCTAGAGCAAGGGGCATGTGCATGACAATCGAAATCACAACATGATTTTATGAGTGTTTTATGGAGAGTTTGTCCTATTCTGATTTCGTATTTATTCAGTTGCAGTGAGGAAGGGAAGGACAATACCTCGATGATCATTTAGTACCATAATCCTAGCCAAGCATCCCACCAACTGGAGTTTTCCTGTTTTCAAAACCTTTGACAGTCACCTCTGTCTTCCCAATGCCAGGCTCACTCCTTCTCCATCTGTTCAGCTGACACCAATGACGTCATCGGATTTTTGTTTTCAAGCCTCTTTAAATGCAAATATTGTTTTCCTTTTTTTGTGCTTTTCCAGAACTCACACCTGCCATCTGCATGGCCACTACTAGTCTTTATCCTTAGTTAGGTTTCATTTTCCAGGGACCCAGTGGCTATTTGAGAGCTCCTAATCAAACAAGTGTATGCAAATGTTTGGGACAGGAGGAGAGGGAACATTGGCTATTACACTACAACTTACCTTAATTAATAATGCTATCCAACCTTTATATTTCTTTGTCCTTATATACCTTCACTGAGGTACTTAAACCACTTCAATTAATAAATATATTTAAAATAGGTATTCCTGAATTTTCTAATTTTTTAAATAAAAAACTGCATGAAAAATTTTGAGCATGGGCTGTTTGTGGCTACACCCCTCTTCGATCATTTCTTTTTTTTAAGAGTCTCTACTTCATATAGACTAACTTCCACTCCTTGACTTGAGGCTGGATAATAAGAACCAGGAAAAGGGTCTCTAATTTGTGCCTTTAGGCCATAAATTTTATGAAAAGTCAAATTTTTTTATCATCTACAGTAGGATAGCTCATGGTCTGACATTGAGGGGTCTCAGAGGCTATGGTTAGCCACAACGCTTCTGGAAAAGCAGACTCCTGAACTTTGCTCCAGGTTAACTTGTCCCTGGGTTCATTTTCAGCTTTCCTGTTTCCTCTCACCTCAGGATGAGCTTCCTGTCACCTTTTCTTTTAATCTCTGGTTATCATTTATTTTACTGTCACACTTTCCCATGACGTAGAAGTAGAAGGAAACAGGGGCTCTTAGTTTTTACAATTTATTATCCTATAGAGAATTAATGTTTGTACTTTTTAGCCACAGACACTTTTGTTCAAACAACATATCATGCTGCAGTCAAATACAGGAAATAGATAAGCATCCAGCTGCCCTGGGGAGGCTTTGAGAGGGAACAGAGGCAGGGACCCATACCTTTGACAGTAACCCAGAGGGATTTCTCCTCCTTGGACTGGGCCCTGGAAGCTGCTGATTCACAGACAGATTCCAGCTGTCCTCTTGAGCTATCCAAGGGCCTTCTTTAAAATATCCATTCCCAGTCTCACTTCAGAGTTTATGATCTAAATAGCCATTCCCAGTCTCACCTCAGAGTTTATGATTTACCAATGCATTTGGGACTCAGACAACAGTTTGTTTTCTTCATGGCTTCAAAAATGCAAACATTATACCACTGATAAGAATGCTCTTTAAACCAAGGCTCTCTCTCCCCTAGGAGCTTGCTAAACTACTCCAGTTCTAACTCTGTACCAAGAGTGTGGCCCCAGCACACACACATCTATCATGTCCCCAATGCAAGCTGCTTTGTGGCTCTAGGGAAAAGGTTTTTGAGTTCCAGTGCTCTGAAGACTAGGTGAAATTAGACAGGATCATACCATATCTGCAGAGGTCCAAGAAGAACTCTGCCTCCACTGCGTTTGCTCCTTTATAACCATTTTTTTCTAACATATAAAGTTTTATTTTAATTTATAGCAGGCTTTGTGGCTCTTAGATTATGGCTTCCTCTTTGATTAAGTTTCTGTTCCTAAATCTGCCACAGTGTTTTGCTAGGCATTAATTGTATTGGATCTAGTTTTCCTGAATCATAAGAACAGTGTTTAGTTCTCACAAAAGGAAGCCTTTAGTTTATCACAAAAATTGGGAAAGGCCAAAACTTGTGTTTTATCTGAAAATGAAATCATAACTCTATGATGGCTAACAATCATTCCATCTGTTTTAACTGGGGTTTTTATAGCTGTGATGAAACACCATGATCAAGGTAATTTATAGAAGGAAGCATTTCACCGTGGGCTAGCTTACAGCTTCAAAGTCTTGGTTCACGATCATCTTGGTGGAGAGCATGGTGGCAGCCAGGCAGGCATGGTGCTGGAGAAATAACTGAAACCTCAAAAGCTGATCAGCAAGTTGTAGGCAGAGAGAGACTAGACCTGGTTTGGGCTTTAGAAAGCTCAAAAGTCAACCCTCAGGCATACACAAGGCCACACCTCCTAATCTTTTCTGAAAGGTTCCACTAAGGACTAAGTATTCAAACATATAAGCCTATGGGGACCATTCTCATTCAAGGCATCAGACCATCCTGAGTTTTATTAATGGGCATTAGTCATGACAGTATTTCAGAAAACAGATTGAATGAGTAATATACTCACTACAAATGTAAAAATAAAGTAGACATGGTTTACCTATTGTTGAGCAGGTCAAAAGCCATATTAAAGAGCTATTGGTTACAACCAAGATATGTGTGGCATTACTGAATCCTTGTGGGTATTGTGCTGTTCTGGTTATTGGTGTAGTTTATAGGCATCATAGCTGGGTAGGATTGTTGGCTACCTCTTTCCTTGGTAACCTTGCGTGGTGACTTCTGGTACTAGAAACCTAGCTAATTACTCATTGCTAATCATGGTTATAGGAGGAAAATCTACAACCACTAATTTACTAAGCCAGCAAAATCCATAACAACATTATGTAAGCATTTGTCCTTCTATCTACAGATAAAAATACATAAAAATTCTCATCAACGAAGTTTTCTTTTCAACATGCAGAGACCACTACAGAAAACTACAACCAACCAAAATGTGGAGTTGTGGAACCCAGTCTCAGTGGATCAATTTACCAAATGCTCTCATACCTAAGGCTCAAGGGACATTGTGAAAGGGAAATGAGACTATTTTAAGGGTCTGTGGATCAGGAAACTGTGAGATTGTGTTTTCTAGTAATATCAGAAGCTACACCCACAAAGTTTCACCAACATGACCACCTAAACATGAACTAAAAAGGACAATACCAATGAATATATCAAATTGGATGGAAAAAAGCCCACAAAGTTCAATCCTACAAAAGAACTACAGTCAACTGAGGAAAGCTGGGAGCTATAGAGTGGTCTTTCCCAGGAAAGGACACACCAACTAGCTGTCCAGTGACAAACAACCATCCTTGAAACACACATATAAGTAACATTATACCAACCAAACAGGTCATATTTAGGAATGAAACAACATAAATTACAGACCAATATCATTTATGAACATGCATGCAAAAATTCTCAGTAAAATAATTACAAACCCTATTCAAGTACACATCAAAAAGATGAGTCACCATATATATATGTATATTCTCCACCCCACACCTCAAGTGCTTTGGAGAGAAGAAAGCAAAAGGAGAAATGTAATTAAACTGTAGTCTCAAAATAAAATAAATCAGAGAAGTGAAGGGGAGGAGGAGGAGGAAAAGAAGAGGAAGAAGAAGAAGAAGAAGAAGAAGAAGAAGAAGAAGAAGAAGAAGAAGAAGAAGAGGAAGAAGAAGAGGAAGAAGAAGAAGAAGAAGAAGAAGAAGAAGAAGAAGAAGAAGAAGAAGAAGAAGAAGAAGAAGAAGAAGAAGCTGTCTCCCTAGCTATTTCTCTGAGCTCTTCTGACATGCCCAACAGGTATTTGTGTGCTTTTCCAAAAACTCTTTCTAGTCCCTTGTCCCATGCTATCTTTCTATCCTAGGTCAAGTTGGGAACTGTGCAAAGGTACTTTCTTACATCTCATGCAAACACTTTTACAATAACCTTAAGACCAGATCTCATCCCACATCACACTATTAGTAGATTGAAGTTACCATAGTATCTACAATCAATAATCAATGCTGATCTACTCACTCCTTCTTGACCTGAAATGAGTGGAGTTTGGGAAATAGCAAAAACATCACCAAACTTCTACTTAATACACACAGGCTAGAATCACATATCAAGCATATAACCAATAAACAAAATTCACATGCCCATGTCCTATCACAAAACCACAAACAGTATGAGAGGCAAAGACAATACAATCCTTCCAAAGACCACCAATCCTATGTATGTTCTCCAATGGGAGTTATGTCAAAGAAATTGAAAACATAGAATTTAAAAGAATCAGTCTAACATAATTAAATAATTTCTGGAATTCAGTGATGATACAAGAAAAAAACCTGTATGACTCTGAAGAGCACAGAAATAAACTCTAATTTAAGTGCTTGAAACCTAGAAATAAATTAAGGACATATAAATAATTGCCCACGACATTAGGTACATTTACTAGCAGAACTTAACACTCAGGAGGAAGAGGGTCCTTTCCCAATTATATTTATGCATTTCTGGGTTCTCCAGAGATAATATAAGACAGTTAATATAATTTTAATTACCTAATAGGATCAATCTAAAAATGTGCTATATCATCCTACTCAACTTTTTTGGTCTTTATTGTATTCCTAAGAAAACACACACACACACACACACACACACACACACACACACACACACACACAAAACAAAAAAGACTGTTGTGGGATATTTGATCACACTGTGAAAAAGAGATCGTGTTATTTACAGAAAAAAATAGATGTTTCTAGTTGTGGTGGGGCTCAGCCCTTAGCACACACCTTTAATCCCTCTGGCTGGAATACAGACACACCCTTAGTGTACACCTTTAATTTCAAACAATGAAGTTAATGCTATTTTGTAGAACGAATCACCTGTGTTTGAAAGTGATGTCTAGTTGAATAGCAGACAAAGTAATGAATCAGAGAAAGATTTGACAGAATGGATATGTCCAACTCTCATGATAAAAGAGAGAAAAGAAAGGCTCCTTTGAATGAAAGCAGGAGAGCGAGAGGGGGGAGGGAGAGAGAAGAGTTTTACTGGGAGAGTTTTAAAGAGAAAGGTTCAAAAAGAGACCAAGCTACTCACAGGTGACAACTGGACAAGTCAGAGAATGAGAAAGAGTCAGAATTTTGAACAGATTGCCAGAGTTAGTGGGAGCAAAAAGTCAGAGGCCGAGAGAGAAAAGCCAGGTTGAATCAGCCAGCATGGAGAGGAGTTTGGGCCAGAATAGCTGAATCAGTCAGCTAGGGTATAGAAAGAATTAACAAGGGTGATCTTCAGCAGTAAGTCTCAGAGCTGAAAACATTCTAGCCTAGATAAGATCGTACAGAGGCTAGAAGCTTCCAGGATTATGCCAGCTTAGCCCATGGAGGCAGTAAGCTTCAGACATGACCATTGCTTCAGCCAAATAAAAGTTACTTTTACATTTGGTGCTCAACATTGTTGGAAGAAAAACTCAATGTGACTGGAGAAGAGGAAAGCCTACCAACTTTGCAGAAAGCAGAAAACATTTGACAGAAACATTGAAGAACACAGGAGGCAACCAAGAGAAAGCAATAGAGAAGAAATTCACCTGGAGGTAGGGGAGTCATTTCCAGAGGAAACATCAACTCTTTGAGTTCGACTAGATAATCAGAGAGATAGTGAAATCAACACCAAATCATCATCAAATCACAGAAAGTCTATAATTTTTTATAGACTCAGACTTTTCATGCATTAAAAAAATGGGCAACTCCATTTCAGATTCCTTAAGACAAAGGGTAGGAATTAAAGGGATAGAAACAATATTTGAAATGTCTAACACAGTACTCATTGTAATTATAACCACCAGAGTATACTCTTGGCTTTCAATTCCAATCATTAAATATTTCCTCTTCAAAACAGATTGAAAAATAGCTGTAGAAGCAGAAACCTTAGATGTGGTAATGCAATGGCTTGAGTGACAAGGCACAGAGGAAGTAAGAGAACAGGATATGCTTAATAGTAAACCTATGGTACCTAACGAAATTGAGGACCAAGATACACAGCCCATTGACAGTGGGTAAGAAGCCAGAAGCTGGGCTCTCTAGTATGAGCCAGGGATGATATGGATTCATAAAAATCTAATTGTGCCTTGATAAACACACACACAGAGAGAGAGAGAGAGAGAGAGAGAGAGAGAGAGAGAGAGAGAGAGAAAGAGAGAGAGAGAGAGAAGTTATTTTCAACCAATTTCACCCTTTGATTTGCAAACAACTAACCCCTGTAGAAAATGCTTATGGTAGGCTATCAGAGAGATAAGCCAGAAATTGGTGGAGAAAGAAAAGCCAGCTAAACTACTTCAAAGCATACTTCCATGAGTCTGAGGCTGGAATAGCACCTCTTATCTTAATAATTATATTAGGTTCAGCAAACACTTTTTAGGCACTGGGCATACTTTGGGGTCTATGTTCTTGAAGTAGTGGTGACTATTAGTATAGATGCAGGGTAGTTTCAATCTATAGTATCTGTTTTGTATGTAAAATTTGTGGTGGACAATGGTTTTGTGAAACTTGAAACTTTTTTTCTCATTGAAAAATTCAGTAAGGGGATGGAGAGATGGCTTAGTGGTTATGAGCACTAGTTGCACGTCCAAGGACCTAGTTTAAATTCCTAGGTCATAAACATGTGTAACTCCAATCTCAGAGGATCCTATGCTTCTTCTTGCCTTCATGGGCACCCAGCACATACATGGTCTACAGACATACAAGCATTCAGAACATCCACATGTGTATAATTTATTTTATTAATTATTTGAAAATTTATAAATTAGTCATAAAGTAAGAAATTTCTCTTATTACAAAAGAAAAATTTCTCCAAATGCTAGCATTAAGAAGACTAAAGGGACCTTAGTAGATATCAGCTCATGAAGACTTCTTGGATCCTTACGTACGTATGGAAGGAGGCTTCTCTCAGTTATATTTGACGGTATCTATTCAGCCATGCAGCTAGGAATAGGCAGGCTGAACCAATGTGCAGTATGAGCCACCAGGGATGAGCCTGGGAATTGGGGATGGTGTAGATGGGCTGATTTTTGGAAGTTACCCGACAGGGCCTAGGCATAGGATGAGCGCTTCATGTAAGATCTGAAGGATAAATGTCTGTAATTTAATATTAGACTGCATATTTGAAAACATCTGATGAAAGGTAACTGACGAGAGGTAGTAAAGTAATATTATCTTTCTGAATTGTCATACTTTGCTAAAGTCATTCTCATTAACAAACTAAGTACTTGTAATTGCTCTGTTCCCTGACTGTGCAATTGCTGCTACTTTGAAGTTTTATTCACAGATTTTCTATTATTCTTTTCAATTATATTACAGAAAACATGAAGCTAAGCTGATCTTATGAAGAAATTGTATAGCCTTGAATGTCTAACGAGTTTTTAAAAATAAAAATGTGGTAAGAGAAAACTGTTTTAAGAATCAATTGTCAAGAGGGAATAGATAACAACTTTGTGAGTGTTTAAAAGAAAGTTGAGGCTCCTGACTTGCATAGCTCGCTTGGAGAGAGTTTTCTGTGCCCATGGAACTCTGTGACCTGATGGGATCCTAGACCTTGAGTGTGAAAAGAAAATGTGACCTTAGCTTCTAAAATATCTATCTATCTAAATATCTATCTAAATACCAAAATATCTATCTAAAGGATACATATAAAAAGGGTCACATTGTGCATAGATTATCCCTTTACAGCACCCCGAGGGGGTAGATGAGGTGATCCTCCCTATGTTAGTAAGACGAGGTCAAATACAGAAAGCTCTTCAAAACCACACTCACCAAATGCTTGAAGCAGAAATGCATGCTCAACGTTTGGTGGTCTCCGGACCCTTGATGCAGGCACCTTACTTTCTGGAACTACAATAAAATATGATTGTTACTAGCCACATGGGGTAATTCAGTATAACTTAATAACAACAGAGTAAATTAAAATCCTTTCAAAGCCTTGATAATTATTCTCTATCACAGACACAACATTACTGAAGGAAATTTCATTTGGAGCTTCAAGCTTTGCCTGGAGAATCCTATCAACGTTCTCTTCTCTCCTCCACAGTATTCTGAAGCAGTTTCAATCCTACAGAGAAGATATGGCCTGTGGTGAATCTTTTCACTCCCTAGGAATGGGCTTCTAGCCTCTCCTCTGGAGAAAGCTATTTCTACACAACACCACAAAAACAAAGCCGTTTTAAGAATAAAAAAAGATTAGGAATGAAAAGTTAAAAGTTACTATCAAGTCAAAATGTGGAACGCACTGTGGGAGCGAGTGTGGACTTTTCCGCAACCTGTCTGCATGATCTTTGACAAATGAGGAAGGAAAGCCAGTCCGATTATTACGAAGCATACTTCATGGTGCTGATGCTATCCTGGCACCACATAAAGTACTGGTGAAGTTGTGCTGGGGACTGCTGCTATGTGCAGTTCTGCATATAGCACTGTCAAAGGACATTGAAAGAACACACAGCAGAGAACAATCAAAATGACTCAAGTGCTAAGTCATGAGAGAATTAGCCAGTCTTGGCCTGAGTCCTACAGACGGAAGATGTTACAGAATGCTACGGAGGCAAATGGGATCCAGAAGGGAGCAGGGCAGGTTATTGCCAATAATGTCCTCATCTGGCAGTTCAGGGTTACGTTAGTTAAGGTGCAAACTGCTAGTCAGAGGATAAAGAATTAAAAATTTAGGCAGCAAAGCCCAATCAAAAGTAAAATGTGGTAATAATTACCATCATCATTATATAACATTACCAATGTTATATAATCATAAGAATAAATCCAGGGCTCAGAGATAGCACAGTCAATAAAGTACTTTGTTTAAGCATGAAGAGCCAAGTTGAATTTCCAGAACTCACATAAAATGCTGAGGATGGTACGCAGGGGAAATGTAGGGGGTTGGGGGTGGGTGGTGGTCCTAGAATTTACTGGTCAGTTACTTAAACATTTAAGCAAGTCCCAGGTTAAAAAAGCTGCCAAGTAGTGATATCTGAGTTTTATACCTGACCTCCATGTGCCCATAAACAAATACACACAGAGACAGACAAACACACACATGCACATGCAGGTACACACATACACAGAACCACACACAACTTCAGTATGTTCTGAGAACAGAGAAGGAAGGATTTCACAAAGACCAAAGAGCCATAAAATCAAATGACCCCGTTTAAAAAATGGGCAGTGGATCTAAGCAGACATTTTTCAAAAGAAGACTCAAAAATGGCTAAGAAATATCACAGAAAGTTTTCAACCTCTTTTGTAGTTAGGGAAATACAAATGAAAATAGTTCTGAGACTTCATTCTGAGACTTCGTCTTACTCCTGTCAGCATGGCTAAGTTCAAGAAGACAAGTGACCACATGATGGTGAGATGGGGGAGGGAAGGGGTTCATTCACTGTTGCTGGAATTGAAACCTTGGGCAGCTACTCTGGAAATCTGCGGGAAACTCTCAGAAAGCTACGAATAAGCTACCATTTGACCCAGACATGCCACTCCTTGGAATTGCAGCACAGGCAGGACTAGGATCCTACTCCATGCATATTTGCTTAGCTGTGCTCACTGTTGCTGTCTCCACAATTGCCAAGAAGTGGAAACAGCCTTCAGTGGATGACTGCATAGTAAAAATGTAACCCACGTGCACAATAGAATACTATTCAGATGTTAAGCAAAGGAAGTCATAATTGCAGGCACTAGGATAGTCCTATCCGGATGACAGTACCAGAAAGCCAAGAGCTCCCTGCTCTTTCTTATTTAGAGTTTCTGGATCAAAATCTTCGATGTGCATTTGTAACCTGGAGTAACTGCAGAAACCAGGAAAGTGAAAACGGACCATGGTGGTTGGTAGAGGAACTGTGGAAGTAAGAATGAATACAGGTCCTATGAAAGGGGAAGTGGGAAATGTGGTGTCAGGCCTTTAACTAGTGAGAGAGGAGGGCAATATGGAGGAAGAGTACCAGAAGAGAGATAAATAAAAGTATGTTTGAAAAACCCAAAGGGAATAATATTTTATGTTTATCAAAATTACAGATAATTATGTTATATTTATAGATATAGATAGATAGATAGATAGATAGATAGATAGATAGATACATACATACATACATACATACATACATACATACATTCAGTTTAAATGAAGTCATACCACATGGGAGGATAATTCCTCCCTCCAAGAGCAATAGACGATCTAGCAAAAAGAACAGCAATCTCCTTTTGAATTGTTGGCCAGAGGAGTTGAAGCAAATCCCAAACAATGCAGGCCTTGCTGTAGCCCTCGATTGTCTCCTAGAAGTTGAAGTTAAAGGGAAGTTCTTATTGCTGAAGACAGCATGAGGTTCAGGCACAGTATGATGCTCAGGACTTGGAGGAAACCAGCTATACTTTGCCTGGAAGCCTCCTCTTTTGAGGACTTGACCTCATATTATTGAAGGAATGGTAAACGTTCCTATGGTGGTTGAATGAGATATAACTCTTAAGTCTCAGCCACTTGAGTACTTGGCTCCTGTTTGTTCATACTGTTTGGGAGGCTTAGAAGGTATGGCCTTGGTGGAGGAAGTGTGTCACCAGGGACAGCGACATTCTATTTATACTTAGCTCTCTCTCTCTGCTTCCTGTTTATGGCTTGAGAGGTGAGCTCTCGGCCATTCCTGTTACATGCCTACCCCCTGTTGTTCCTGCCACTGTGGATGCTAATCATCTGGAATCACAATCTTCAAGTATGTTTTATATTTTCCTGAAATTGCCTTGCCAGTGGAGTTTTATTACGACAATAAAGATGTAACTAAGGTAACTAAGACAGAGTTTGTAACAGTCGCTGTGACTGACTTGAGCCTTTTTTAATGTGGAAGACTTTGGAACTTTGGATTAAAAAAGCAGTTGAAAAGCTGGACTTAAGAGGCCATTCTAGTAGAAGCTTGAAATAGAATACTGCAACCAATGTGAACAGCAAAGGCCCAGCTCAAGAAGGGAACAATTTTAGGAATGGATTTGAAATGATTTTTGTGATATTTCAACAAAATATGTGACTGATTACTGCCCATGTCCTGAGAACTTGCTTGAGGCTAATTTTAAAAGTGATATAATAATAATAATAATAATAATAATAATAATAATAATAATAAAAACAGTGGGGTGGTGCTGCATGCCTTTATTCGAACACTCAGGAAGCAGAGACAGGTGGATCTCTGAGTTCCAGTCAGCCCTGTCTACAAAGAGAGATTCATGATAACCAGGGCTACACAGAGCAATCTTGTCTCAACAAACAAAAATCAAATGAACCAACAAGCAAAATTTAATTGACTAATTTCTTAGACAGAAGGGATTTCAAGACAGCCTAGTATTGATGTTACTGTGTAATTATTAGTGATCATTCTTATGTAGATGTAGAAAAAGAACAAGAGTGACAGGAAAAATATAAAGCAGACAGTTTATGAAGGAAAATGACAACTCCAGTGGGCATTCCAATGTGGACAGGGGGAATCTCAGTGGTTCCACCTGAAGATGAAGTGCTGAAGGCAACTAACGACTACTGAGAGAACCGGTCTTCCCCTAGAATGGGCCTCCTGCCTGGTTATTCAATGCCAGTGTGTGTGTGTGTGTGTGTGTGTGTGTGTGTGTGTGTGTGTGTGTGTGTGTGCGTGTGCCCATGTGCCTGTGTGTGTGTGCTCGTAAAACTCTGTAGACTGTATTTGCATATTTTTAACGTATGTGTGTATACATGCATGCATGTGTAACAATAATAGCTAAAGAGAAGAGATCATAAATTTTAAGTAAAGAGTGATGTACAAGAGAGATAATCGAAGAGAAAGGGAGAAGAGAAAAATGCTGTAGATAATATAGTATACATATATGAAAGAAAAAGTATGATAAAAAATGTTTTCTTACTATTAAATGTAATTTGTGGAAAAATATAGTTTTTAAATTGACATAAGATTACTTTCAATCTCCCAAGGAATATTCCATTTTTGACTGTTTATTAAATCTAAATACTTAAAGTCAAAGGTAACTATAGACACCCTAAATTTGGGTTAGCTCTTCGGTCCAAATTATACCAAAGACATTAATCTTTAACAGCAGCATCATTTACAATGGTCTATACCATTTGTAGTAATGTTTCTTGATAAATTTGAAACCTAAAGTGTTAATAATTAAGAATTATTGATAATCTTAGAAAAAGGAAATGGGAAATAACAAGTTCTATTTCTAGCCATTTTAATGAAAAGCAAGATTTTGTTATGTCTAAATAAAAAGTTAAAACTATATTATGACTATAAAATTCTGATTTCTAACAAGTCTGCTTCTATTAATGTTATTAACATTTGGTCCATAAAAGATACTTATTAACAGAAAGTATCAAAGTACTATATTGGTATTCAATTTCCTCTATAATGTGACTTTCCATTTACTTTTTCAAAACAAACTTGCTATGATACCAATATAATGACTAATGGCACAGACCAAGTCACCAACCGTAGAAAGCTCTGTGGATATTAAAATTCCCTGGAGTTATCGGTGGCCACTCCACATAAGATTATAGCTGTGAGATCAAATGAGACAAGAAGTTAGAAGATAAAGATCTGCTTAAACTCTCCAAAGTTAGATGAAATATTTTGTAAGTACAAATAACTAATAACAGGAGGAATATTTACTTAATCTATTCCTTTAAACATATGTACATTTCCATTGTCAAGATGTGTGGTTCCGTCATCTGTTAGCTTCACTCCATTAAGTTGAATAATGCATTTGGTTATTTTAATTTTGAGCATCAGAATCCCATTATAGGCAGTATGTAAAAGTTGTGTCATATACAGAGGACGAAATGTTTTTAAAAGTTCAGACAGGATCGTGATGACCAATAGTTTTGATATGATCCAGGAGTTTCTTCCTTAATAGCTTTACCAGACTCCCGAAGAGTGCTCTCCTGCCGACTCCTCAGCTGCTTCTGCCACAGATCCTAAACTGAGCTTTCTCAGCTATGTGGGACATTATATTGTAGTATTTAATAAAGAATGTGTGGCTTCTGCATGGACAAAATGCATTTCTTCACCAACCTGGGTAACTGCAAAATAAAAAATAGAAGAACGCTTTCCAACAAACCATGTCTGTAAAGTCTAATTGGTTAGAAATCAGCATGCAGAGGCTGGAATGGTGTGGGATCAGAGGTTAATTACAATTTATTATTTTTACAAATTATGATTTGGCTATTTCTTGCTCATCTATGTTGGTTCTAAATTAAGATCCTGTAACTAAGAGACGAAAAAACATTTTGGTATGTATTAATGTAACAAATCCTAGTTTTCTACCAATCAAAGGGCTAAGCATGCTGTCAGATAGCATCTAAGATTGTAGTAATTTTTTTTTGCCTTACTATAACTTGCCTACCTGATGTACTCACTATGCATTTAAAAAGTGCCCTGATTTATGACCTTATTTTGTTTTTCTACTACACAGAATTTATAAAATTATTAAATCATTGGAATCTGCGTTCACAGATCATTGTTTCCAGGCAACATGGTTACTCATTCTTAGCTCCATAGTGAACTATCTCTTACTCATTAAAAAAATAAATTACAGGGACCAGAGAGATGACTCAGTGGTTAAGAGAAGGTCCTACTCTTGTTAGGGGTTGATGACCATATATAATTCTAGTTCCGAGGAATTTAACACCCTCTTCTGGCCACATCATCATCATCATCATCACCATCATCACCACCACCACCATCATCATCATCATGTCATAATAATAATAATAATAATAATAATAATAATAATAAACAAAATAAATAAGATTAAATTAATTCACATAAATCTTGATGCTGAAAGCAACACAAGTATTTAAGGTGCATGTAAGTGATGAAAGATTATTATTGGATGAGCTGTGTGCTTCTAGTATCCATGGTAAGGAAATTCAGTTCATGCTCAGTGATATGACAATCAGTACCTCATGTCAGACTAATATGCAGTGTTTTTTTTTTCTTTTTAAGATTCAGCATAATGAGAAACAGATCTCAAGTTCCATGCATCCTGCTTTCATTTCATTTCTAAATGCTGTCAACATAAAATGGAAAAGGATGTTGGGACTTTTCTCCACCTTTCCCTCAGAATTAAGGCTGACTTCTTTATTTGTGTCTCGGTGCAGATCGTACACGTCTAATCGGAGCGACTTACATTGGTCTCCTTCCCTCAGTAACTGCGAAGTTCTGTCTCCTAGCCTCTTATTTGAAGTGGAGCACTCCCACAACCCAGGTATGTATTCCTTAAATGCAGTTACTAAGCGAGGGTGTCAAAATAATGAGCGATGAAAATCGAAACCCCTGCAATGTCTGACTAAACACGTCTGTCTGCAGAAATAATTTACAGTTTGTTTTCTTTCTCTTGCTCAGCAGCCATATTTTACCTTTTGACCCCACTTAAAAAAAAGAGTTGGGAATGTGGGCAGTTCAGAGCAGTCTTAATTTTCCTAACGATTCTCTCTGGTAATGATAAAATATGACCCAGTATATATTAATTAAAATTTTGTTTATTAAACTTCAGTCCTGGGATACTTTAATAAACTGCCTCTGCTTTGTTTTAATTTGTGAAACCGAGGGCCTCTTGAATCACAATTTTTAATATTTTCCTAATGATGAGACCACATTAAAATCTTAATTGTTCCCTGAAGCTTTGCAGACATCATTGTATTTTTATATCTGATGCCAGTATATCACCAAGTGCTTTTGCAGTTATTTTCCTTTGGAATTCTGGTCACTATCTTTGAGGTTAGACCTGGAGACTCATAGGGAACTTGTACAGGGAGGGCAACTGTTATATCTATCACAGTTAATCAGTCTCTGTTTGCAGACTAACTTGAATGCTAGAACTGGAAAAAAGATAAACCATATTAACAGTTATTGTCTCAGATCACTTTAATCCATATAAACACTTAATTGCACAGTTGATTAGAAATAATAAATTGTTGCAGAATGCTCTTCATTTCATTATAATTAGCCATTTGATTTTCCATCTGAAAGAAATGCTGTCATTAAGCCGCACCTACCAAATTATTTTAATTTAAAAACCATTAATGCTATGGGAAGGAGGCCTTCAAGCTATTACTACTACTACTATTACCACCACCACCACCACCACCACCACCACCACCACCACCACCACCACCACCACCACCACCACCACTACTACTACTATTTTTGTCTTTTTTTTTTTGGTTCTTTTTTTCGGAGTTGGGGACCGAACCCAGGGCCTTGCGCTTCCTAGGCAAGCGCTCTAACCACTGAGCTAAATCCCCAACCCTTATTTTTGTCTTTTAAAAATATTGAGACTAGTTCTATCTCCCTGATGCTGCCACAGTGGGATGCATATGGGTGTATTAACATATGTACATATTAGTTTGACTTTATGAATACATTGTATTGATCTGGATGAATCTATACTTTTAGCTGGCAAGAGGATATTAATAGATCCAATTAGCACATTTTATAATTCTCATTTTTTTTAAAGAGCCAGAAATCTTGCTACTAATAGAACAAAACAAGTTCCAACATATCTAGCTGAAAACTGAACAAAGAAATCTTCCATTGAAAGTTGATAGTACAGGTAGGACCCCTTGAAACTTTTCTGCACCCTCTTCTTCCCAGTTAAAGAGTCCACTTGCAATAGCATATTATAAACTTAAATTATAAATACAAATTTGTGCAAAATCTTTCTTGTAGCACCAAAAATTATGATCCAAGGAAAGGGTAGGCTTCTCAACTTACTACTTTTTACTGGTGATTATTATAGGCAGTCTAAGAAGTATCGTGTAAGAGAGATACTGTCTTGGGGTTATTGAAAACACAAGACAAAAATTATTCTAAGTGACCTAGAACATATCATAAGAATGGGCTATTACTATTGTGGGACCACTTTATCATTTCAAATAATTTAAACAGCCATGGCAGGATCGGTAAGCAAAGGTTTTCTATCACCCTTCTTTGAAAGTATTCTCTCAGCTGTTTATCTTACAGCTATAACAACAACATTAAACTAGACAGAATCTTAAGGAATCTCAGAGCAGAGCTGATGGAATTTTTGGCTGATGGTGCTTAATCCATCACTGCTAAATAAAACCACCTAGGAATGTGTGAGTTGAAAGTAGTAGGCTTTCACAGGGGCAGGGGGATGTCTCAGTCTCACCAAGAATTGCATTTGATGGCCAGGGTAGGCACAAGGCTTATTGATGATCCCAAAGCTACTGCTTAACAAGCCCAGAATCTAAATGTTCCTTTCAACACCGCCCAGTCTTACACTCTTACCAATATTTTACAGTATGTACACCTTAGTGAACACAAATGTGGAGCCATTCTTCTTTGGCTTCATTGAATATTGAGTGCCTGCCATGTGCAGAGTCTTACATTATGCTTGGAGTTGTGCACAGTGTGAAAATAAACAAGAGCTTGGCCTTCAGAGAAACCTATGTACGTATATACACACATATATGCATGCTTTGCTTATACATAAATTTATATCGCATATAACACCTGAGGCTCCATATGGTCCAATCTCTGTGAGGAAACACATAAAGAAATGGCAGTATCTATTGCCTATAAAGAAACGTTAAACCTTGATGATTTTTTCCCTCCTCCAACCTCTGTTTTCAAATATGGTCTTACTATGTAGCCTTGGCTTGTTATATAGAATTCAAGATTGTCTGGGCTGCCTGCATCTGCCTTCTGAGTACTAGTAGTAAAGGCATGCCCCACCTTGATGATCCATATATATTTCCCGCTTCTTAAGATTGAATTTTTATGGGGACTAGAGAGAAGGCTCAGAGGTTAAGAGCACTGACTGTTCTTCCAGAGGTTTGGATTTCAGTTCCGAGCAAACACAAGGTGACTCACAACCACCTATAATGGGTTATGATGCCCTCTTCTGGTGTGTCTGAAGACAGCTACAGTATACCCATATACATAAAATAAATAACTATTTTAAAAATGCATTTTGAGCAGGCAAATTTCTTCATTTCTCTCACCCACACTGCTTCTGCCATAACTCCGTATTCTGACTTTCATTACCATCCTTCCTTCTTTACAAATTTTTTGGATAAAAATAATTATCAGCTAGATATGGTAGACTACACCTCTTAAAATACTGCGTTTTAGATATATGTGTTTGTTGGTTTAAAGTTTATGTGTTTGGACCCAAGTATATATTTGCTTGGCATATGCTTGCAGAAGCCCGGGAAGGTCAGAAGAGGGTGTTGGACCCCTGGAATTGGAATTACAGTCTGCTGTGAGCTGTTGCGTGGGTGCTTGGATTCGTAGACAGTGAGCATTCTAAACCACTGAACCACTAGAGTTGCTCAACCCTCTAATCTCTGCATTCAGGAAGCAGAGGCAGACAGATCTCTGATCTCAGGACTATCCTGATTTAAGAAGTTCCAGGCCAGTCAGGGATAGATAGTAAGACCTTGTCTTACAGAAAATAAAGTCCTCAAAGAAGTCTTAGCAGTAAGCAATTTCTAGGAGAAAGCAACAACTTAGCATTTTGTCTTCTTTAAACAAAAGAATTTTATGAACATTCTTCTTTTTACTTATAATAAACAAGCAAGAGTGAGAAAAGGAAATTCTCATTTGCGACACCTGCATAGTCAATGAACTAAACGAATGCACCATTATCCAGGATGCTGTTACCAGGCAGTAACTTCGAACATGGCTTTCTATGACAAGGTGGTTGTGGATGGTCATGGATTTAGGCAGGGCTTTTACATCCTTCCCTAAAGCTTTCTGACAACAGGAGCGGAGTAAGGAAGACCTGCAGATTGGAGGCGTTTCGGATAGCTTGTGTGCTGAAATAGAGAACATGATATTCTCCTAACAGCTGTACAGCATTTCTTTTCACATGAAAGGAAAAGCGTTTGGGGGAGGGTTGCCGACATGCCTGTTTGGATAGAGCTGTTATGCTAAATTCTAAATTACCAAACGGGAAAGACCATCTGCTCTGCGTGAATCAGCAGAAGACTTGGAGCTGGTAGAGGCATACGTGAATAAAAACTACACGAGTTGTTGAGGGCTATGATACAGGCCCCTTTCACGACCCTCAAAGTCTTGGGTCATATTTTCTCTCCCTTTAGAAAATTCACATATTTCCTTATCACGAAAGTAAATCGTCCATACTTCTTGGACCTTTGGCCTCAAGCAAAAGTCTTTGGCTTATATTTAAAGACCCAATGACCGTGATCCAAGAACTCTGAAAAATTGGTCTCTGATAATCTCTCTTCTATGATAAAGACAACCTGAGTTTTACCAGATCCTTTAACACACCAAATTACTAAAGTGGCTAAAATCCTTATTTTAAACTACTCATACCAGACATATTAGCTTGCTCTTGTATCCAAGCCATCTTGAAATTTCTCTGGGTATTAATTTGTCTTTGTATAGCTTTCCTTTCCTTTAATCCATTTATGGATACTGTTTCCATTTTTTTGAGCATTTTCAAGTCAACTTCTAGATGTTTCCCAGTAGTTGTTTCAAAACCCCCTGTTGTAATTAATTTGCCACACTAGAGTTTCATCACAAGAAGGCACACATTTCTTTATAAGACTTGCAAATAGCTTGAGGCATCTTCCACACGAGTACCGATGCATCGTCTTGCTCTGTAAACACACTGATGCACGACCCTGAATACTTTGCCTTTTCTTTAGCTCTATCACAGTATTTAACCAATATTTATTCAGCTGAACTACTGAATGCATTTGAAGCTTATGTGTCTTAATCTGTTTTCTGTTGCTCATATCACAATACCACAGACTTGGTAAAGTATAAAGAAAATGGATTTCTTTTAGCTCATACTTCTGATTCAATGTTGGGAGTACCCATCTGGTGATGATCCTTTTGCATCTAGAGTTCCCAGCTGGCACAGGGCTCCACATGGAGCAGGAAGCCAAACTGGAATTGATAGCAGACCTGTTCTTGAGATAGCATGTTAATCCCTTGAATGATGGTCTATTCAGGAGGGCAGACTCTCAGAGGTTCTACCTTGTCCCATCTCTTCTTACTTCATAACGAGGATTAGATTTCAATGTGAATTTTAGAAAGGAAAATCACATTCTAACTGTAGCATTATTTATGAACTTTACTGAGAAATTAAAGCTAATCCGTTAAATACATTTTTGTTACACAGAACTAAAAGGCTAATCTCTTCAATCACTACAGACTGATTTAAGCAATCAATGAAGAAATATATCTTTTGCTACAAGTATCCTACACATAATAACTCACTCAATTGTATAAATAACGGTAAAGATAAATATTACCATTATTATATGGATGTGACACCAGAGGAACAAAAACAGCTAGATGTTACAGAGGCTGTAAGTAAGAAAGAAGACATAGACTGTATTGTTTCAACTTATTGGTTTACTGTCAGAGCCTGAGTACTAACACTAGATACAAACAGATTAATCACTAAAAGTAAATCCTAAGGAAAAAGTAATGGACCTACATTCTCTTCTATTTCTAATGAAGCTAGAGCTTTCTTGGTCCTGTTATTACTTTTGTAAGTATAAAGATTGTATCAGCGAAAGAGTCATATGTAACCATGTTACATTGTAACAGCAAGAGAGTCATATGTAATCACGACCATGTACATGATTCATGAATGAGGAGTTATTAGTTAAATGTTCAGAGCATAACTAGAAGATGAATAAATAAATAGACTTCATTTCAGATGCACAGGAACACCGTAGATAACCTCGGAACTTTCATGTCTTTAGTTTCTCTCTTTACAGACAGGGAGGGTCGAGTCCATATACAACAGGATATGGACATATAAAAAATTCTTGTTTGGGGGGTTGCATGTTAATTTGTTGAACTTCACAACTTGAATTCAAATGATACTCTATACATTCTGTCTGAATGATCTGTTTTTAATTAATTTCACAAATAATTTAAATTTTAATGTAAAAAACCCTCCTGCAAATTGTCCTAACCAGGGAGCTTGGTGCTATGGAATCATATTTTCCATTTTTGTCATTTTGTAAGGTAAAAGTGGGGCTTCCAGCTGGGTGGATACTTTAGAACAGCACAACGGGAAAACTATAGAAGGTATTGCAGTTTGCTTATAGAAGGAGGATAGATATTCAGTTTATTATTATTTGGTACTAAAAGTATATAAACTAATTATGCAATCTCATCATTCACAATAACCTCAGAGACATAGTGTTAGAAATTTTATTTCCTGTTACATAGAAATTTTGTTTTGTATGAAGTTCTTCTGATCACTTACCTTCTCGGTTGGAATTCAGATATGAACTTGCATGCTAAGGCAACAGTATCAATAGGACATGCAACCAAGGCAGAATGGATGTGGGTAGAAGCTTTATTGAAAAGGGCATGCCAAGTCATAGTCTCTGACAAAATAAAATGTGACAGTTATTTTTAAAAAAGATTTATTTTATTATGTACAGTGTTCTGCCTGTGTATATGCCTGTATGTCAGAAGAGGGCATCAGATCCCACTACAGATGGTTGTGAGCCACCATGTGGTTGCTGGGAATTGAACTCAGGACCTCTGAAAGAGCAGTCAGTGCTCTTAACCACTGAGTCACCTCTCCAGCCCAAAATATGACTTCTGTTGGTCATTCCTGCCAAAGCTAAGCTTTGTTGTTGAGGGATCATTTCACACATTTTTGCTTGGGGAGTGGTAATGATTATTTTTAGATATTTTTTGTTAATTTATAAATAAACATTCTACTGCTCCTTAGGATATGTATTTTTTTCCTTAAAATCCATCAGAGGGCCCATGTCTATAAAACACTCAGTGAGTGTGCATTCTCTTTGAAAGATTTACAAAACTTGGTTGATGAAGATTAACTCTTCTTTAGAGGGACAATTGCGGTGAAGTGAATATAAAAAATAAATTTCTGCATATAAATAACAGGAAATCATTCTCTATTCTTCACAGGCTATTATTCTTAATATTTCAAAAATAATCTGCCTGTATTCTGAAATATAAAAGAGGCTATGACTTGTGGAAATCATAGAGAAATATGCTGCCCAAAAGTTAGGCTGTACGTCAGTTACAAGATATATTCTGATTTTAGAGATACTAAGCTGTGAAAAGTCATTGTATCTTACAATTGTTACGTATGAATTCTCCAAACGAAAGCAAAACCCAATGTATATCACATTTATTTAATTGATAAAGCATAATTAAAGTTATTTACTCTTCTGTGTGTGTGTGTGTGTGTGTGTGTGTGTGTGTGTGTGTGTGTGTGTGTGCCTGTGGCTTCATGAGTTTGTGTGTGGGTGCCCATAGAGGCTAGAAGAGAATGTTGGATCCCCTGGAACTAGAGTTACAGGTGCTTGTGAGACACTCACTGTCAGTACTGGAAAGTGTACCAAGGTCCTTTGCAAGGGCAGTCAGCACTCTTAATTTCTGAGCCATTGTTCCAGGCTCTTGATTCATTTTAACAAAGGATATAAGTAGACAAAGTAGTAGACACCAAGTCTTAACAACCTATTTACTTAATGTGAGAAAAAATTTTGATCTGGATAGAAGGAAGAAAATTACATTTGATACTTTATTTCAACACTGGATACTATATTTTACCAACAAAAATGTTCGTATGTACATCTGAAAATCTTTATCAATATGGATAAAGCAAAATAAGAAACAAAGCAAGAATGCCCAAGTGAGATATGCATGTATCTCATGAGTAGGCAAGATGATGCATTTGTGGATAATTACTTTCTGTAGTGGCATGACAATTTAATATCATTTATCCAATCACTGTTGCCTTTCTAGAAACATATTTATAAGCACACTCAACCTTGAGGTGTATAAATTATCTTGTAGAAGAAAATTAAAAACTTTCAAAACAACATAAACTTTTTTGAGGTCACCAAGGTATTATTGAGTAAATTATGGCCCTGCAGTCCTAGATGGCACCCAGTATCAGGAAGAGTTTAATGTGCCTTTCAAGGAGCCTAATTTACTTCCAGGGAGTAAGGTACTAGTGGACAGGCCCTGGGTGATAAATTATACTTTGAGATGCATTTCCCCAAGTGAGTTGGGTTCAGTGTTGTCTGAATAAAATTAATGCCTTACATTATTTAAACACATAAAGGCAAGGGTCTAAGTATTTTCAGAAGTCCCCTACCCTACCTTAATGCAACAAGGGGCAAGACCAACTCAGTAACAGAAAACAGGAGATAAAACTGGCCCAGACAACTTAATGAAAGCCTTTTGTGTGCTATTAAGAATGTGTGAACTCATGATCTACATACTTTCTCAAATTCCTGGGTGTTCCAGAGAGGTCTGCTCTGTTCGAATCAAACCTGTCTTACCTTGTGAATTCGATGGTATTTGGCAGCATCCCACTCACGGTGGTATGCCCCCAGGCCAAGCATGCTCTTTTGTACATTCACTGATGAAATAGTCTACTCCACAGAGAAAAGCTAAGGCATTTTTGCCCTTCGAATTTTTTCTTGTTTTTAGCCTTATCCTCTCAGGTTGCATAAATATCTCGTGACTTTCATGTTTTTACTTTACCTGGAGCGTGATGTAAGAAACTGGACTCATTCTGAATCGTAGGATCCAGAACACATAATACTTGTTTCCACATGGCCAGAAGCAACTAAGACTCAAAAATAAACTAACTGAATTATCTCCTGTTAACATTCATCCATGCTCAACTTCCCAGTATACTGTTATCTTAAAGGTAGAGAGGATCAAGTGAAATGGTTTCATGTTAGTATTGAACAAATACTCAGCTTTCTGTCCTGGAGGTGTTCCACAATACGATCCACTCGTCATCCCCCTTGTTTTCCAGAAACAGTCATGTGGGGGAGGGGACATACCAGTCCTTTGTCCGCTATTTTTCTGTCTCCCCACTAAAAGGCAATCAGAATGAAATGCCAACGGTCATCAGTCCCTGAACTGGGTCTCCTATTTGAAGGTGAAGAAACAAAGCCCTGGTCATTGCATAAATGAGAAATAACTTCTGTCATTACAAATCTGAGCTACAGAATAACTGTCCAGGCTCCCAGACTCTTACTGATAAAACTACCCAATGCTTTACACATAGAAAACGAATCTAACTCCAAATCAAATGTGGCTTTACTCCTTTTCAAGTCTAGCTGAACTTGAAGCTAGGTTTATGATATTCGATTTAAAAATGAAATAATAAGCGCTTATGAATATTAAATGGATAATTGATTATCGTCCCTAAAAGCAATGACAAATGCAACTTATATAATAACTTCTATAGAGTAAAGATAGAAAGTATGGGGAAATGCTTATAATTCTTTATACGTGGTTTGAATTTAAAATTAAACCTATTTGAAATTTACATACCACTGAAAGCACATGTGTATGTGTAGATAGGTGAAACCTGAAGAAGTGTAATTGTGATCACTGGTATAGAATTACAATTGCAATATATATGGGTCATTAAAAATACTTTCCAAAATATTTTATTTTTGTAGTAAAAATAAAAAAGGCACAGGAATGGGAGTAAATATTAAAATCTTTGTCTTGAGCTGAGCTATTGTTATACTCAATAGGTTCAATTTCTGCGGCTGCTTTTATAGCCATGTTTGGAACAATTGGCTTATTGACTACATCTCATCTCCTCTCTGCTTATTGTTGCCTGTTTTTCTCCTAGGAAACTGAGAATGAAGTAAGACGTATGGAATGGTTTAAAGAAATTAGATAACCAGGAATCCTAACCTGAACCTTTAAGAGGCTACCAGGTAGTGAAAGTCCACAGGGCTATTTGTGTCGGCAAACAATCAAACACTGGCATTTGAATTAGAGCCCTGCTACCCTGAGGTTAGCAAGCAAACGCTGTACATCTGTGAGTAAGCATCACTGAAAGAGGAACTGACCACCTTGTATCGGAAATTTATTAGAACTGCTTTAAATTTCTGGGGAAGAAAGCTCCTAATTTAGGCTACCTTAATTATACTCAGGTTGGTTTATAAACATACCTAAGAGAATAGGCCATGTTCAAACCCAGAAACCTTTCCATTGTGGGAGGGAAGGCCACTAGATAATTCAGCTTACATGGAACCACACTTCATCCTTTAACCAGAGCAAACATGGATAATCTGGTATTTCATGATAATTCCGCATGGCCTTCAAATAAATTTCATGGCCTACCTTAGGCAACGTATATTTATCATAACAAATTCTGCCACCTTTCATTTTCAGGTGAGGAAATAGAACTGTAGAGGGAGACAAGAAACTGTTGCAAGTATTTTTTTTCCTTTTGTGATATTCTGTCTGATATGTGTATGGCATGTGATACTTTAGAAGAAGTTGTTATATTCCCATTTGACAGATAGAAAAAGTGAGTCTTAAAGAAGCTTAAAGGTTTGTGTAACCTTACAGTCACCATCAGCTAGAGATTCAAACTACAGTATAACCTTGACTCTTGTTCCAGTATACTTTGTGATCTTACCAAACCATAAGGCAGTGTTATTCTTTCTCTGAAAAAGTTAGTGAAGATGTTGCTAAAATAAATCTTCTTGGGTCAATGGAAGCTATGAACTAGAGGAAACAAACTCATAAATAATTACTAATCACAGCAGCTATCAGGCACCCCAAAAATTGATAGTGAGTACATGAAATACCTTTATTTAATTATATTTAAGGCGTTAAATGAATGACAAGATTTGAAAAATTGTCCCTTTGGGTCATTAATGGCTCCTAAATTCTCCATTTTGGCTAGTAGAGTAGATTTTTTGAAAGATATTCCATTGTCCCAGGGCTCTTCTTTCCAGGAAAAATCGCGTCTTTCCGGATAATGGAAAAAGAAGCATGGAGCATTGGTTTGCAAACTTCATTGTCATGTATGTTTAAGCCACAGTAATTCCTTCCAATCTTTACTAACTTCCCCCAACTCAAATTTTGTAATTTCTTAGCAACTTGGGCAACTTGGCTAAGGGAATGTACTCCACACAACAATGATGGAGCAGAGCTGGAACCAGGCTTTTACCAGCAGTGACTCAAACATTTGTTCCCCTTCCCAGCTCCTTCTGAGAAAACTGACTTCCCAAGAGGGAAGATTTTCTGATTAGGAAAGTTTTTAGGCTTCTCGTCTCCCAGATAAATCATATTGTCAATTACTTTGTTGAATTGTTGAATTTCTTTCTATTTGTTTTCTATTTAGTTCTTGTTTCAGTTCTTCTAGGTCTCACACACCCTGCTGTCTAGCAAATGCTTATATGTTTTCAGAATAAATACTCAACAGAAGAAAGAAATATTAGGAGGAAGGGCAGAGGGAAAATAACTCCAGCAAATCTTACCATATATCCAAGGATTATTGAGAGCTAAATCTTTGTTCACACACACACACACACACACACACACACACACACACACACACACACATATATATATATATATATATATATATATATATATATATATCCACACCAATACATCTTCCAGCCTCGCAGAAAACAGAGGCAAACAGATATGCTCCCCCTCTGTTTATATTAATCAAAATGCCAAAGATGCTTTCACTATACTCCTGGGCTTCATTTGATTTGCAGAACTTTAATTATGATTCTAGAACATTCTGTTGCTTGGTCAGTGCACTTCCTGCTATTTTGATTTTGCAATTTTCAGCATTAATTTCTAGTGTTTCATATAAAACTGGAAAGCAGTCTAGCATGTGATAAAAGTAGTATCTTAAGAACTGAGCCACAGTGACAAGGAGGAGACGCCACATCCAAAGTGGTCTTGTTATGTGTGCTTCTGGACTTTCAGGAACTGCTATCCATTGTATATTAGAAAAAGAAAAAGAAAAAAAATAGCATGTCAATGGTACCAGAAAGCACCACGAGTGCTTCCAAAGGAAGGAGGCAACAAATGATTCTAACTAGTTATGACACCTTTGAGCTTCATCAGTGACTTCATGGCACAATAACCCTGAGTGAATAGTGAGTAGTCACACACATACCTTGGAGGTAACCAGCAGCTTGTTATTTGGATTTAAATCCTGCTCAATAAGCGGGAAACCACGACGAGTACTGGAAGCCTCACTAACCACACAGTGCTAGTGAAGTCATGGTTATCAAAGGAGAATCTGTAACCACTAATTTACTAAACCAGCGTAATCCCTAATAATCTTTAAATGTTTATCCTTATACTCACAAATAAACAAAGTCTTCACCTCTCATCAAGGAAATTTCTCCTTGTAATGGATTGTCCTACAGAAAACCACAACCAATCGAAGTGCAAGGTTGTAGAGTCCAGTCCCAGTTGATACAGTTAGAGAGCCCTCCTGCACCTAAGGCTCAGACAACGTTTCAGAGGAGGTGGAAAAATTCTATGAGTCAGAGGATCAGGAAATTTGTTGTATGATTGTGTCTCCTAGTAATATACATAAAGTCTCATTTACATGACTGACACAAATAATGATCGGAGCAATGCTGACACCAATTGACATGCCAAAGTGGATGGGAAAACCCCACAAGGGCTCAACTGTACAGAAAAACTATTGGCAACTGAGAAAAGCTTGAAGCAGGGGCAGTGGTCTTCTATAGGAAGGAGCACACAAATTGATTGTCCAGTGCTAAACAGTCAGCCCTGAAAATATAATATAACTAGCATTGTATGGATTCGACAGGCTCTGTTTAAGGAAATATATAATATACTTTACATATATGCAAACAATAACAATTAGTGGAAACATGCCGTGAAATTGAAGGAGAGGAGGTGTATATGGGAGTACTTGAAGGAAGGAAGAGTAAAGGAGAAATGTTGTAACTATATTATAATAATATTAAAATTTAAGAAGTATGTCATGCTTTTCTATGTTCTAATCGGAATTTATTGTTTTAAACATTCCCTGTGCAAACTTCTTAGGCAACTCTTGTTCAGCTCTTCCACATCACGGACTGGAAAAACAACCCCAGTGCCTAATGACTAGGAAGAATCATGTTTCACTTAGCTAAGCTCTATTTCATTCTCAAGGAATATGTTTCCTGGTAATTATTTATTTGCATGATATAGTTTCCCACTCAAGAACAAACCAAATATCACCTTTAATCTATTTACTGAACGAGAACCACTGTTAATATTTAGAATTTTCTTTCTTGCATTTTTCTGCATACTTAGTTTTGTATTGGGGTCACAAGAAAATCATGTATACATAATTTATCTTAACTCTTCTCATTTATCTACTAAACAGCTTGTTTATATCTTAGGGTATGATAATGACTATCTATTTTTAAATTAATTGGCTGTGTGTGGGGGGGGGCAAAAATGTGGAGATCGGGAGTACTGCTTGTGAGCTTATAGCTTGTTCATTCTCTCCTGTCATGTGTATGTTCTGGGCAGAGCACTGAAATCAGGATATGAGGGTCCATGTTAAAACATCCTTATCAGTTGAGCTATCTTGCTGGCTTAACTCACTATTTCTAAGCGTACAAAAGTGAGCATGTGAGAACAGCCATTGTAAAGCTTCTAGGGTAATGAAATAAGATTGTCTCACAATACAGTGAGCTATTTTTTTTTAAATAATCCGTCCATTTTTCACTATGTGTGCTATGGCCTACGTAAAAGCATTTATGCCAAAATCACAAAATAGTGGAAAAATGATGCACAATGGCCATATAGTATTCCACTAAACAGTTCCCTTAAGATTTATCAGGTCATTCCTTTATCTCCAGATAGTTTATGGTATTGTACGTAATACTGTGGTAAGCTTATTCATATTTACATATGTTCAACTCACACGCTCGTTCTGCAGGGTTCCAGTAGTGCCATTGCTTTCCTGAGAAGACACACGTGCTAATGAGAGAGACGGAAGAACATGAGCACATCTGCACGGGTGTTTACGCTGTAGTGACAAAATGTACGGCTGAAATGCCAAGTAGAGCCTCACCTGGAACTCGGAGGCAGAGGTGACATATTTTTCATCCCTCACCCAAACTGAATGATCATCTCTTCGGCCTGACTCTGTCAAACGTTGCTGGACAGCAAGAATACTCTTGCACCCTGGGATACAGACATGGAAGATAGTCAGCCTCACTCTTACGTGGCAGTAAGAACTGATCCTAGAGGAAGTGTCCCCATGGTGGTAGGGACTGGCATAGTCTGCTCATCCTTGTCTCTCTTTTATATTAGGATAGTAAAGCTTAGTGGTCTGTGGTAAAGAGTAAAGTGTATCTATAGAGTCATATATAGGAATGATATTTAAAAAAACACCCAGCAATCAACATGTATGACCATCAATGTGTCAGAACATGTGCTGGTTCAGAGACAAAATGAAAATCACTAGTAGGAAAAAAAATCCGTTTCTCGGTGCAGTCAGCCTGAACCCTACAGCTTCTGCATAATAAAATTTCATCAAGTACATATAGACTTTTTAAATGAATTCATTTTCTCTCCAAATCACTTGTAGATAACAACTGAAAAGGTGCGCTTTGTGCTCAAACTTACTCCTTACAAACTGGACAAACTCACTGGGCCTCTTAAGTTCCTCTCATGATTATTTTCTTTGTGTTCAACTCTTATTTATTTCTGTTGCTGACAGTCACAGCAGCTTGTTAGAAGGAAAATTACATCATGTATTTACTCCTGAAAATTGGCAGTGAGCATAGGAACCATGTGGGAGGTGATGGGACATGGGCCTAGACATATAAATATAGTAAGTGAAAAATTAAAGAAAACCAGAACATAGATTTCTGGAAGAAAAGTTTCAGACATTTTTATGTCTCTAATTTTGTAATTGTCCCAAATTTATTAAAGTCATATAGTAAAACAACAATAATGAATAAAGAACTTGAACAATAACTAAAATGATAAAAAATGTATCAAATGTCACGGAAATTTTTAGTTGATTATGGCTAAGTGACTGTAGTTACTTGGAAATAAGTTAACAGTGTTCTTCAATTTGGAAGGTTAAATACTTATCAGTGTATTAGTGAACCATGCGAACTCCTCTAATCTCCCATGGCCTCTGAGTTCCAACATCTCTCTGTGGATTTAGGAATGGGAATGCCAGACAGTGCTGTTACTGCATTGAGAATAATTTTTTTTTAAGTTCCTGTCAATGGACGACATTTGCATTGCACTTTATGGCTTCCACTGCACTGAGCATTTTGCCTTTCTCCTGGTTAAGTTCTTAGTACTCACTGTCGGCCAGTTAGGGACAGAGTGAGTGCTTTTAGACTCAGAAGCTAAGGAAGAAGCTCATGAAGGAGCATACTTGTTTAGACTCTGAAGATCTGGAGCTAGAGACCTAGCCACTAATTTCTACGTAAGTGACCTTGGGCCTGTCAGGAAGCTCTGTCCCTTGCTTGGCTCTTCTGTGGAGAGGAGAATACAGCACAGATACAGAATTGTTTTGGAGTTTAGTGTACACAGAGAGACAGGCACATGCTGAATCTCAAGCATCAGTTACTGTATTCATTGTCCCTTCTAAATACTATGAAAGTCTAAGAACTGTGCAAATGTGGGAATCTCTGAGAAGACAAACCTATTCTAGTGTTGTCCTCAACATAAGTTGATGACCAAATGTCCTGTGGTGACATTAGAGATAGTATTAGGAAAATATTCTTCCAGTAAAGTTCTTGCAACAAAATCATCACTTGTCTTCTGAAGTGTTGGTGGACTGGAGTTGATTTCTGCAATAATTCAGTTTTGCAGTGTAAGTGGTGGTAGGTGATGTTTTTCTTTGATCTTGGTAGGAGGCGTCTGCTGTGAGTTCTTGGACAATAGGCAGGTAAATCCTGAAGCCACAGCTGCCCTTGTAATCTAAATATTTCACATTTCATCTGTCTTCTCACAAAGCTTCACTGGATCAAACACTGGAGGCCAGGTTGTTTAAAACCCTCTGATCTACTCAAATTATCCGGAGGCAAAAGAATGCTTTAGTTTGTCAATAAAGTCTATTGTGGAAGGTGATGTGGAGAGAAAAAAGTAATTACCTTCTCTTGGGAATTTTATCTTCTTGTATTCACAATAGGATAAACATTACTCAGGAATGTTTCTCTAGGATTTTCCCTTCAGTTTTCTGGACCGTACTTTTCCTTGTGTTGACTCTGCTTTGTTCTCCCCAAAGCCTGGCTGTCCTATCCAGAGCTTTGAAGGACCTCTGCATTTTCATACCTTTCCAATGCATACCCATACCAAACAGACCTGACATGGAACTACTATGAGGAGAAAGAAAAGCAGTGGCTGATGAAGCTATAGCATACCATGATGATATTCAGAGAAGCAAGGGATGTTCAAAATTAGGGTCATGTAACTTAAGAAAAAATGTTTTTTGAACATTGTTGAATTACATGTAGGAGTAAGTATGCACTGGGGTACACACACACACACACACACACACACACACACACACACTCACACACACTCACACACACTCACACACACCCCAACCCCAACTTCAGATGATTTTAACTTCTGTAATTACTTCTAATTTTTTTTAGAAATTAGTTACCACTAATCTTTTCTCTTTGGCCACTATTGTCAGTTAAATGGTACAATCAAGAGTCACCATGGGTTTGGATGTGTGCACACCACTGTGTGTTCATTATCAAGTCACTGCTATTGCTGTCCTGGTAGGTGGGTCCTCTCACATTATCTTTCAGAAATGGAAATCTTGCTGAAGCTCAGCATTAGTGATGAGATCATATTTCAGTGGAGACCATATTTCAACCCAGGTTGTCCATCCAGTCTTTCAGTCTGGGTTCAATGCCATTCCCTGGCATTCCTCTTGAACCCTTTACTGAGTCCTGAAAGACAGTGGTTGGTGCCATGCTCAAATTCTGCCTCTGTGAGTCTTCAGTGCTTAAACTCAGACAAATTTCCTTTGATAAATATGGGGTCACTAAAACATAGCCAGGCTTTCTGCATGATTGTTCTGCTTGGACTTCCTCTACCCCTCTTTCAAGTTTACTCTGAGAATGACTTTTGAGTGATCATGGTCCACCTTATTTGAAAAATTCTTTGAAGAACTCAACAATTAAGTTAGTCTATAATTATTCTATAAGGACCCTTTCTGTGTCACATAGATTTGGTGAGATGTAGAGGAATTTTAATCCAGCAATATGGCTACTCTGGCAAGAGATCATTTCCAAAGACCTTCTAGGTCTGTGTGATTTGGATGGAATACCTTAGTATACAACCTTAATTCTAATCAATGACAGTAAAGTTAGTTTGTAGAGGGAAGCATCAATGATTGAAAGTGACATCTAATTGAGGGGCAGACAAAGTGATTAATCAGAGAAAGATTTGACAGAATGAGTCAAGTAGGACATATCTGACTCTCTTCATAACTGACAGGAAAGAGAGAAGA